>NC_030435.2:19532726-19600226 GCF_001660625.3 Ictalurus punctatus
AAAATGCTCTAGCGTGCATATTGTGCAATAAAAAAAAGTACTTTATGATATATTATGGAGAGAAAGTTTTATCCTCTGCATGTATGTGGTGACTAAAGTCCATGTTTATATTGATACAGGATCATAGACTTGCCAATTTTGGCTATTTTATTAACATATGCATTGTTATTCTAAACCCACAGACTTGCTTTTTTACATAGCCTAATAAAACCTCAGACATATCTAAAGACACATGCAGTCACAGACAGGCACACGCTCACACACTCATGCCCGGTGTTATGCATGTGCATATCGAGAATGAGTATTGATCTCTACTGGGAGTCAGCTCCAGTCTTTCATAGTCTGCTGTATCTGATCCCTATTCTTCACACACAATAGTATTTCTGGGCTACAGTAACACTAAATGTCAAACTCCTACCCTCCTTCTTTCAGTCTTTTCCCCTTTTCGGTTTCTCTGTCTCGCTTTTTCTGTGCGTGTATATCTGTTTCAAAGGAGGGTACAGCGCTGGATGAGTTTCTCTGGAAAGGAAGCAAAAGATGCAGTGCAATATTTATATTAGGACCGAAATAACCACAATCTCTATGGAAACAGAGAGCGGAGCGGAGAACCCCTGTGCATGTCCCACTTTGCTCCCTCGTAAATATTTAGGCAACGACGTCATTCTGTAAGCTGTTGAATTTTCACAGGTTAAATTAATGACCTCAATGGCCATCAGGCTATGCTTCCTATTTACATTATGGGAATTTCTGACACCCCAGTCCAATAGCTGGAGTTGTGGGAGTGATAAAATGTGTAGTGTGGGTAGTGTGTGCATTCATTAACCTGTTTTATTGCATTTTATTCACATCCATCTCAAGCAAAGCCATCAGTGCGTTGTGTGTGTGTGTGTGTGTGTGTGTGTGTGTGTGTGTGTGTGTGTGTGTGTGTGTTCAAATGACCTCTGTGAGTGAACACTCTAAAGAAATCTGGTGCCCTTAGGACATAGGCACGTGGTGAGGTCACAGAATGTCCAGTGAGGTCTCAGGGATTTATTTGATTTTGCCTGGCTGGTCAGCATGGGGAGCACACGTTCATTCTTATCGCAAAAGAACAAGCCGTATGCAATCAGGCACACAGGGCCATCACTGCTGGCATTCACAATAGGGATTAATAGATCCTCTAATACCAGCAGATGAAACATTATGGACCCTCCTGCTCAGCACCTCGGACCAATCGAGGGTCAGTTGTCCTGCATTAGATGAATAACGCTGGCCAATTAGAACAAAGCTAGGTAAAAACAGACAGCATGGAGGAGGCGGGCTCTGTTAGATGTGGCGAGTCAATTAGAAATACATTGGCGCGGGAGTAAGCAAAGACAATGGGAATTGGATTGAGCACACTTGTCCTTCTACATGGCCATGTAAACAAAATGCAGCGTGAATCCCTTAAACCGTTTAGTGAACATATGCATCATCACAGAATATTAACATCGCACCAGTGTCCAGTGTATTGGTAAACAAACACACATGCTAGCAAATGTGTACATAGAAAACAAGAATAATGTGCTCATTAAGCAATGAAATATTTGTTCCTCTTGGATTTTGAAGATGGCCTAATTCTAACCCTCCTGGCATCTGTATCTCCTCAAATCTCCACTCATAACCGGAAGAGAAATATGGCTGCCTTTTTTTTTTCCACAGGCATATTGATTTTGTGAGGGGGAACAAAGGAAGATGGAGAGGAGCAGAAACACTGGGTGAGGAAAGCATGCCATTTAGTCCAGGAAGGCTGCTTCACAATGCACAGAATGGCAAATTGAACTTTTTCTACCCTCAGATATTTCAATTTCATTGCCAAATTTCTGTGTAATTTTAGTTTAAGATGCAGAAATGAAGCTACCAATAAACCTAGTTGAATCTCAGTTAATTACTTATAGCATAGAGATACAGTAATAACCTGAACTCTGTGATTTGTTCATATGTGTGTGTATGCATGAATACTGTGTGATTGTGTGCACATATGAGGTGTGTGTTATTTTCTTACAGTAAGAGAGTGAGAGTGTTGAGCTTGTGTGTAGGTGATTAGTCTGGCTGGCCAGCGATAGAGAGAGTTGATCAATATGGTATTGATCGCAGCCGGGTAGTGTCAGGGGGATTGGGGGTGGTGGTGGGAGGGAGGAGGAGAGGGAGGCAGTGGGCTGCAGGTTGACTTTTAAAAATCCTTTACTCTGCAGATGACAAATAATCTTTGGAATTAGAGGGAGCAGGAAAATACTCATACTTCTGGTTGAGTCTGATGGCGTTGAAATGGCGCGGCTGCAGTCCGCAGTTTTCTCTTCCTGATCGGGGTTTATGGGCTCTGCATTGTGTAAAATAAACGGCAAACACCTCACATACAATTTTTCATTCAGAGGCAGACATGTTATTTTCAACATCCACAAAAGAAAGAAGCGATGCTGACTCGTGTGCCAGATTGACTGCTTCAGTATAGCAATCCAAAGCCATCAATCACCTATAATGTCATTTTTAACCCAATAAAATGATGATCCATTACTCTCCAGCCATTTGAAATAGCATTTTAAAAGAGCTCGCCTTTTGGGTTGCCAAACGGGCGTTTGTTTGTCTCTACGAATGAACTTTTGCCCTCAGTGCTCAGACTTATTGCTGAGTTCTTGAGCAAACCACTGTTAGTAATCAGGATCTGCAGTGGATGATGGTTTTCTAAACTGATTGAAGAGCTCTCATTCACCAGAGGAGGCCAGAATGCCAAGAGGAAGCTTGCCTAACAATGGCGGGAAGCCTCATGAGGACTGCAAAGGCATGGTTAATATTATTGATTTAAATCCTTGACTTGGGTGTGAAAACGTCTCCTGTTATAAGGCCAGCATGGCTTGTTTCTTTGTGTGCGATTTCTTTCCTTGATTAGACGCATGCAACAGCTCTCCAATCTCAGTTTGAATTTTCAGTGAGGAGAACTCACCATGGCTGTGCATATAAACATTTTGGTCCTTAAAGTATGAATAGCTCAATGTGCAAATAGTTTTATTATCCAGATGTGATTGAACCAATACAAGGTATTCATCAATAAAGGAATACTCTGATCTTTTTTGTCGCATCTGGAATTTCAACTGCACCCAGAAACCTATTTATTAAACACTTATAATGGAAGCCTAAGGGCAGTTGTTTTTATATTATATGTGATTACATTTATGTGAGTTTTAAATTACATTGTGAAAAACATAAGCAAAGTCCTACCAAAGCTGTCAAACATGATCTATACAATAAATTTAAAAAATCACTTTTCATTACACATTCCCAGAGCACCACTAATTCTTCTATATATTTTTTAAATTTATTTTTCAGATAGCTTTTAAGAATGCCTTTGACAAAAGAAGAACGTATTGAAATCATTCTCATGGCTGGATCGGGAAGGTTGTGATGGATTTGGCAAGCACATCACACATGACACTGTTGCCAAACTTATTAACAAATTCAGAAAGACTGGAACTGTCGCAGACCAACTGTGAAATGGATGTCCACGAACATCCACTGATGAAGGCACAACCAACATGGTGCTGGTATACATAGTCCCCTATTTATGGAGACTTTGGGGACACTCTGTAGACTTATTTCCAAATACATTTATCTGAAGGAAGAAAAAAAAGCATCCTACAAAAGTATGTTTTGTATAAACATTTATACTACAGTGCTGTTGAGTTCTCTATTCTGATTGGTCAGAAGCTGTTGATTAACATTCTATAACAGCAGATTTGACAATAATTCTGGCCATAAGACTAAGCACAGGTTTATAATATTGTGCTCCTTCCAGTACATTCGAGTTTCTATTGTAACAAAATACACAGGGACTTGTACGGTGAGCACACTACATAATCAGAGACTAGTAATAAACAAATTAAAAAACATATCATTTAAGAAATAAAACATATAGTTGTTGATATGGTGTGGTTTTCTTCATGGAGAAAGAAGAAAAAAAGAGCATTTTTGGAAGGAGTCTCAGGTGTCAGTGCATTGTAACAGAAATAAAACTGTAACTTGACAAGCTTTTTGATTTTTTTTTGTTGTTGTTGTTGTTTTTAACACCAAGAGAGAGAAATGCCAGAGGCTGGTGAGGGAACAGTTTATAGATGCTATAATGTAAGTGATAACATGAGCTAATATGTCACAAGGACAATCTACAACATTAAATGTAACTAGAGACAGATCAAATGTATGATGTCATTCCTGAATTTTAAAAAATTGCAATCACTGTTGCAGCATAAGGGGAATAAATCACTTTGCAACATGATGCTTTTCTATATATTCCTATAACAGCACACATTATCTTGTTTAATTCCTTACTTATTGGCTGCCCCAGCATCTGCCCCTATTATTGCATTATAAGTGACTTCTTTTCTCAGTGTGGGGGGGAAAAGTGTAAATAATTAATGTTATCAGCTGCAGATGCTGCAGATAGAGATTATGCCAAATATCACTGGAGCATTCCTTTAAAAGTTGTCTGATCCTTTCTTTATTTGACAAATGTGTATTTTCAAATGCAAAATGGCTTTTCATTCAGTGATCACGTTGAATTGCATGGCCTAGCTGCTAATGTTGCTGTGCTTTTAGGACAATGTATCTGGGACAATATCTCCCTTCTGTGTCAGATACATTGCTTTAGGACGCATGAGCCAATAGTAACTTGATGAATCACATCTTGAAGCTTTAGTTGCTTTGTTCACAGTCTGCTTATCTGTAAGCAACAGAATCAAAAGCTTAATTCATATTAGTTTCTTAATGTACTTCAGCTCTCCATCTTGTACTACAGAATTCTACTAGCTGCACTTGTATATTGACAGTTATACTCCGGATATGCCATTAATTGATAGGTGGATTTCTTATCATATTGATTATTTCTGCTCGACGGAAGGTCATATGTAAGGTTTCAGGAAACGTTTATGAAACTATGGGAAATCTCTCCTACACTGTATGACCATCAGTTCATCTTAAAGATTATAAATTCTCTCCTTCTGTATATGTATAACACTATAATTCGAAATAATGTTCAGATATAAGAAGGCCGATATAAGTCATGAGTGGATTGACAATGCTGAACATGGTAACAATGATAATTAGATTGAGTACAGACATATGAGGTGCATCCTGGAGATAATAAATAAATGTATTCATCATCAGGCAGTATTAAAATACATACATAACATCATACATATTCATCAAATATTCCTAGGTAGATACAATATATGCAATGTGTGTGGGCTCTGGGTGTCCAACAATGCCACATCAAATTTTACAGTTTGCATTTAGAGTGTCCTGGCCATATGGCAGAGGTCATAGGTCATAAGGCAGGGGCTTCTGAGTCACATCACTCTGATCATCTCTTTGATGTTCTGATGCCAAGAACACTTACACTGTAGCCATCCCAAACAAAACATCTCCTATCTTTTACCTTTATGGCTGACATATTTCATTTTATTTTCAATTACTTTATTTTAAGTCCTCTCACAGGCCTTCAACATAAAGGCAACTCTCTGTCTCTGTGAAATTAAATCGGAGCAACGGAGAGACATTTTTCTTTCCTGCTGGAATTTATCACTTTTTGGCAGGAGGATTACATATGATCATAACTACATAGTTCTCTGAGCAGTCCATCCATCCATCCATCCATCCATCCATCTATCAAGATTCCCCTCCTCTCTCTTCTTTTTCCAATATTATCCTTCATCCACTATTCTCAACTCAAAACCATGGGATGCTGCAGGACTCAAGGAGCAAGGAGGCACTTTATGAAATCAATCACTCTTGCTGAAAAAGAGGATGACCCTCTTACTTTCACCATCTCTCCCCAAATAGCCCTGTGAACCCAAGGTTCAGAGGTCAGGGGTGAAAGAGAAAAGTGGTCAAAGGTACATCGCTCATGTAAAATTGTCCAGGAGGAGAATTACGTAAGCTCTTGCTATCGAGCTGGATGGCCATGTTTATGATCTGTCACAAGCGGGAAATGGTTTATCAGCGCTTCAAAGGAAGCATTTTAGTGAGGGGTCAAGAGGGTTCAAGGAGTATTAACCCTTATTTTAAATAACAGGGTATTTACCTATAAATCACACATGCTCGATATACAGCCCTAAAATTATACTGTCAAATCGGTATTTCTCAATTCTCTCACGTTTTCAGGAAGTGCACCATAAAACCAGCGAGAGACCCCTGAAGTGCACAGGCCTGGTCGTAGCACAAGGGTCGTATTGATGTTAGCCTACTGACTATGTGAGAAAGATCAAGAATTCAATCATGAATTGCCATAATGAGCTCACAGGCACTCTGGGTGTAGTGTTGAGCTTACTAAGCATATAAACATGACAGTTTAGTCTTGAGTGGCTGCTTGAAATTCTCAAATCCAGCCTGCAGCTTTCAGCTGTGAGGCTATTGACCATCCCTTTGGTCAACACTAATCTACTGTTTAATCATACCACAAAACACAAACTATTCAAATTTCATTTTCTTGGATAGGACTTCTTAAATGGTATTCTTTATTATGTTTTTTTTGTTGTTGTTAATTTCTCTCTGTCTCCTTTCTTTGCCCTCGTCCTCCTCCATCTCTGAGCTCTAACACGCGGCTCTCTCCTGAGCACGGTCCGCCTTTAAATTAATATATTGATATTGACAAGCCATCTGCCACAGGCATAAATTATTGGAAGGAAGAAGGCTTCGGTCACGTGACTTTTACCATCCATAATGATATACACACCCCCTCAGGGATGGACACTCCACTCACTGTAGGTGCCATTTTGAAATGCGCTTGGCAGGCAGGCTGTCTGTGTTTGCTGATATTAAGTCCATGTGTGCAAACATAAGGCTATGGAAGTGTGTTTATTAATGCCGAACAGGAATGAATGCAATCACAAACCTACATTCTAGCCTAGATTTATTATTTCATATTTTTCTGTCTGTTTTGCAGTTTGACTGTCTGTGCCTTCTTCAAGTGAACTAATTAATTTCTTTTCTTATTAAATATATTCATTAAGAGAGAAATCTTCAGAAAGCTCTGAACTCAAGCAAGATCTTTATGCATGCATCTAAACAGCATAGATATAATTACAGGCTTTTGCTTTTGTATTTTAGACAGCCTGTTCTCTGCAGCTTGGCACATTGGTCAATGTTCTAATCATTTAGATGAGGCTTCAGCGAGTTAAGAAGATCAGCCAATCAGCCAAGTGCCCAGTGCCCTCTGGCCAGTGCTGACCCTCTGACCTCTTCTGTTGACCCTTGGGTCAAGGGTCACCTTCTAAGGTCAACAAATGCTGGACACTACACTGGACAAGAGCTGCCTCCATGGATACAGCGCTGCCCCAGGAGACAGTGGGAGTCATGGCAACAACCATAGACATATAAAAAGATGCCGCATTGGCCACTGGATCATACGTTAACCTCCCCACTTTGTTGGTCCAGGCAACAGTAATAAGTCTTAGCTTATATTATAGTTTAAATTATAAACTAAATTGCCCATAATCGAGATTTTCATCTATACTGCCATTTTTCTCAAAACTGACTTCTATGACAAGCTCCTTGTTTCGGCTGAGCGACTGACATATTGTGAATCTTACTGTACTTAGTTGGCTGGTTAACTTTTCTCCAACTCTGAAGGTTTCCCAAAGTGAGACAGTTGAGGAAGAAGTGGGAAGTAGCTGTAAGAAGGGAAGGTGTTTCTGCAGGTGAGTCCTCTGTGATATGCAGTGAGCACTTCAAGTCAGAGGACTTTGACAGGACAGGTCAGACTGTCAGGATTAGAGATGGAGATAAACCACCTGTCTTCCGTTTCCCCACTCATCTCCAAACAGTAGGTGTATCGATAGACTATAATGACTAAATCATCAAATTGTGGCTCGTTATTATTATTAGCTATTATAAATCTATTAATATTTATTATTCTCATCATCAACAACATCATCATCGTCACATAAATATTTCTACCACTGTAATTGTAAATGTTCTACCAGATCCATAAAGGATTATCTTAAAAATAGGCTATCTTTGTAATTGTCTGTTTTGGAGTATATCTGTATCCTTTTATTGCTAATAACATATAGAAAGCAGACCGACTGCCAGTGTCTCACGATTTGATTTGTATTTGCCGATTGTGTTCCATTTTGGTACAATGATTGTCAATTATTTGTACTTAAAGATGCACTATTTGGATTTTTTTATTCAGTATTTAAAAGTGAACGAGCTTTATTAACAGAATTCTGACCTGGAGCACAAGAAAAGCTAAAAGATGAGGTTGAACACAGAAAAATCCATTTCCACAATGAAAAAAATTTCATGTACATTCAATTATATGACATTAGGGACGTCTCAGCATTTATTAATCAAGAAAAATACGCAGAATCTATGCTTGACAAGCGTGAGTTTTCACAATTCCTTACGACAATGAATCATTTTCCTAGTCTAACTATCGAGATTCTAAGTAACTGGAGACAGAACTTTTTTTTTTTTGTACTCCACATGCATCATAAACCATTGAAATCGTTTGAGAAATATAAACGTTATTTTGCTTTTTATCCAGAAAAACCCCTCCGTTTACTTCTATTTGTTTATAGAGCAGTCTTGCCCGGATCAATATGGCGGACACGTTGACTTATCGCAGCAACGGACCAAAGCGGCCAATGCGGCGTCTAAATATGTCTATGGCAACGACCCTAGAAGCGCCATTTTGCAGTGTTTTACAGGACTTTAGCACAACCTGCTGGCGAAACACGAGCATGAAACATGAAGGCGACTCTCCGGCGAATGATGTTTCCTATCAATTTATTAAATAAGACCACAGAATAATAATAATTTAAAAAAAAAAATCGCGTTTAATGTGACGTGTAGGCTATATAATTCAAATATATCAAATTCATATTTAAATAGCCTGCTTTTGTCACCGTCCAAGCGCCATAATGCGTCAAGTACTGAAGTGTTCACAATATGTTAATATGTTAATAAGTCACAAGACTTCTTTATTTATTTTAGCTGTGTTGTCAATTGTCTATTTTTATAGATAACACTATGTCGCACAGTATCCGAAACCAAACCAGAATCACGTGGGTCTTCATTTCCCCTCAAATACATTTGCCTTGTATCTTTTATTATTATTATTATTATTATTATTATTATTATTATTATTAACAACGCCCAAATTTAACCACCTCAGCAGGCTTTGACCATGTGGTCTTTGGCTGAATCCCAAATTCTTCTTTCTCCCTATATAAGTGCACTGCATTAGGGTATGATATAATGGACTTCTACACCTTGCGTGGTGACCTATTTGTCCAATAAAGTGCCTTTTGGGATTTCACCAGCCTCGGCTTAGTTGGCGTTACATTTATTGATGACTGTGCGAGGCCGCTTTATTGGCGTTTAATCGGTTTATTGTAATTGAAACAAGTTTTTTGTGTGTGTGAAAGTAAAGTAAATAATAATGGCGGGCCAGCTGTTGGAAGCGACGGTATGTTTCTATGGATATTTCTGCGTGACTTACAGTTTTCTTCGTGACTTTTTACTTTTAAACATTCTTTCTTTTCTTATGTTTTAGGCTCTAAGCTGTTGAAAATGTTTTAAAGTGACAAGAACTGTTCAGCTAAAACCAGCAACGCAAAACCACTTCGAGTTGATGTGTAAACAGATGCTCTTTTAAACACGGACAAGCTAAACCCTAGGCCTAGCCGCCATCTTGAAGCTTAATCACTAGGCCTACTTAATGAAGTGGGGAAAAATCTGTCTTCTCCTCAGTCCTCAATGAGCCACAATAGAGAGTGTCAAATCAGGATTTACATAATGTTAGTAACTCAAAACTCGCAAAGGATTGTGGGGAAAGAAATATCTGTACCCTGTTAAACCCGAATTCTGAGAAACTTCTCAGGGCAGCCTTAAAGGAAAACTCATCCCCACACGTTAAATATGTTTAGATCAAAATATTTGTGATGTGTTTAGGGTTTCTGGTGCTAAAATGTTGGTTGGCTGGCTCCGTTATCCTTGTGAGAAGTTAGTGGTTGTGTGCCACACTGACGTCACAGGGGGACATGGCCAACACGTTTACATTTAATTCATTTAGCAGATACTTTTATCCAAAGCGACTTACAAATGAGGAAATACAAGCACAGAGAATAATACAGGTCGTGTTACCGTGCAAGATTTCCGATTGTGTGCCAGAAGAGCGATGTGCACAGAGTAGACGTGTAACAGTGCGTTCAAGTCACATCGAAACGATCCTATTTACAAGTTGAACGTCACCACAATTGTTGGTCGCAATTATGAGTGGGGAAACTCTTTGAGCTCAGCGTTTCGGAGTTGGGTCCGTGCCGGTAAGTAAATATGATGGAATCAGTGGACTATAGACGTTGCGTCAGTAGTTGACGGTAAATTTGTTGAAATTGAATGTTCACTCGTCTCAGATGCTGATTTCAGTTATTATGTGTTTGCTTTTTTATTTACAATAAAACAAGCTAATTGCCTGCACAAAATACGATAGCGTTGTACAGTTAAGGTATAATTAAGTAGCCATAAAGTTTACAGTGGCTTTGTAAATTGACTTAAAACATTTTTTTTTTTAAACAGAACACTGCTGATGTGCATTCTTTGTTCTTCATTTTGTAGAAGTAGAGTTAAAAACCTTGCTGTATTTTGTTTTTGTAGTTAAGAGAAGGTACGTCACCATCTTGCTCTGACATCTCAGAGTGACTTGAACACACCTGATGTCATAATTACGACTTCCCAAACTCGTGAATATGAACTTCCCAGGAGGACTTGAACGCACAGTAAGAGCAGGTGGGACAAGTTAGAGGTTAGATAAGTGTTTATGGAAGACATGGGTCTTTTGCTGTTGGAAGTTCATTCAACCACTAAGGGACAGTCAATTTGAAGGTTTTGGAAAGGGACCTCGGGTATCGCTGTGTAGGCACTACCAGGCGTTGGTCGTTAACTGATTGGAGATTGCGTGAAGGAACATAAACCTCAAGGAGAGTGTTGAGGTAAGGGGGTGTTGTTTCAAATAAGGTCTTGTACATGAGCATAAAGGCTCTGGAAGCCAGTGGAGGGAGACAAAGCGTGGTGTGACGTGGGTCCTTTTGGTCTGGTTGAAAACAAATGTGCTTCCACATTCTGAATCAGTTGAAGGGGTTTGATGGAGCTGGCTGGGAGGCCCAGGACTAGTGTGTTGCAGTAGTCCAGTTTTGAGATAACAAGAGCCTGGACTTGTTGCTGTGTGACATGATCAGTGCGATAGGGTCTGATTCATTTATTCTTTTTACGTTTTACAGATTGAACCTACAGGACCATGCAGTTGTTGATTTGTGGTCTGTAAAGTTCAAGTGGTCATCAAAAATCACCCCAAGGTTTCTGGCTGTCCTGATTGGCTTGAGTGCGGTTGAGCCTAATTATATCCAGTTATAATGGAGTTTTCATAGAAGGAAAAACTTGAGTTATCTCAAAAAATAAAACGCATTGGGATGTTCTGTAGGAAAATAATCAACTGTGCTGATTATTTTCCTATAACAGCACACCTGCAATGATTTATTCCTTACTTATGGCAGCACTAGTAGTGTAACCAGGAATTAATTTCAGCGGGGTTGAGAAAGTATACAAAATAAAATCACAGGACAATCTGTACAGTACATGATCTAATGCGACACACTCGTGCTTTTCGGGTGGATGTCAAACAGCAGTAGGATCGGTGATGGCACCGAATTGTTATTTAACCAACCTATCTTGCCCTATTAATAACACTGCCATAAAATACCTTTATCTTATCAAATCTGTTCTACTCGTTGATCCTGATTGGTTAATCCTGCTTCACACTGTAGCAGATTGTAGCCAATAAAATGTCATTAAACAAACTAAGCGACACATTTGACATGTAATGAATTATATGAAGTCATAATGATGACTTTGTGGACCATTTATATATATATTTTTCATGAAAAGCTTAAGTTATTAAGGTTATTTAAGGACCCTACATAAACAGAAGTTGAGAAGGTGGTGTAAAGCACTTTACTACTAACTTGGACAATCTCTATACTTCTGCAGGTGATGGTGGAGAGCCTGAGGGTGACCGAGCTGCGGTCTCTCCTCTCCGTTATGGGAAAGGACAAGAGAGGGCTGAAGAAGGATCTAGTGCAGAGAGCCATCGAGCTCCTCCATAACAACTTCCATCCAGAGCTTTTCTCTGCTATCCAGGAGCTCTATGACCACCGTCACTACACTGTCAAAGCCAACAGTAGACGCTCCCAGGTTATCACCATGCAAACTGCTGTAGAGGTGGCGACTGATCATCCCAAGGAATTCTGTGGGCCAGTTCCTAAACCTGAAGTGCACATGATCAAGCTTCCATTCTATCAAATTCTGGAGACCATCGTTGCTCCTGTATCTCTAGGTACAGCAGCAGCATCACGGAGCAATTATGTCTTAAAATTTTGATGTCTTGAACAGTTTCCATGAATTGGTTTGTTTTTATGATTGCTGCTTAATTTTAGTTGTGTTATGGTCTTATTAAAGGCAGCAGAGTTTTGTATAGTGCTTAGGCATATTCCCTCTGCCCTGATGACTAGTTGAAATGTGGAGATATTAATAAAGTAGTCTTCTTTAAGTATTCACTTAATGGGCAAGTGTATGTATTGTTTCAAATGGTGCCTTAAGCCAGGCAGTTCTCCTTAATGTCTTCACTTTGGTGATATTTGGCAATCCAATACCAGGTCAATTAATGACAAAAGACACATTTATTTTACTAGTTCTTCGACATTGGCTTTATTGTTGCAGATGCCATATTGCTCTCTGCTATCAAAAGCTCCATCCTCTGTGATTGGTCATAGAGGTTCATTCAGTATCTGTGCAGGCCTTGCCAAAGCGTGAGCACCTTTTTTGTACCCCAGAATAAGAAATGGGGTATGTTGTGGTCTCTGAAACTTCACAGGCACCTGCAAATGAGGACCACAAGTCCGTCATTTGGAACCAAAACTCTGCCTTGGTCGTGGTGTCAGATTGAATAGCAGAAACGAGTGGAAGCTCCAAGTGAAGCAAGACCCCATGACTGCTCAGAAGCTACAGTGCTCTCCACTAATATTAGCACTTTTGGTAAATATGAGCAAAGAAGACTGTGAAAAATTGTCTTTATTGTTTAAGCTTTTGATCTTTCTTTTTTTTTTAAAAATCACAAAAATACTCTGCTCTCATGGCTATCAAGCAATTGCAAACACAACAGGTTTATTAAAAAATATCTTTATTAAATATAGGTGTGCAACAGTTATTGGCACCCTTTTAGTCAATGCTTTGTGCTACCTCCCTTTGCCAAGATAATACCTCTAGCTAACAGAGTCTTTTCCTATAATGCCTGATTAGGTTGGAGAATACATGGCAAGGAATCTGAGACGGTTCCTCCATAAAGAATCTCTCCAGATCCTGCAAATTTCGAGGTCCATGCTGGTGGACTCTCCTCTTCAGTTCACTCCACAGGTTTTCTATGGTTTTCAAGTCAGGGGACTGGGATGAACATGGCAGGACCTTGATTTTGTGGTCAGTAAACCGTTTTTGTGTTGCTTTTGATGTATGTTTTGGATCATTGTCCTGCTAGAAGGTCCAACCATGGCCCATTTTAAGCTTTCTGGCAGAGGAAGTTAGGTTTTCATTTAATATCTGTTGAGTTCATTATGCCATGTATCCTAGCATAATGTCCAGGTCCTCTGGCAGAAAAAGAGCCACCGCCATATTTAACCGTGGGCATGAGGTACTTTTCCATCTTGATTCCTCTCTGTGTGCACAAAACCACCTCTGGGCTTTATTGCCAAAAAGCTCTATTTTGGTTTCATTTGACCATAGAACCTGAACCCATCTGAAGTTCCAGTAGTGTCTGGCAAACTGAAGATGCTTGAGTTTGTTTTTGGAGGAGAGTAGAGGCTTATTTCTTGAAACCCTTCCAAACAACTTATGGTGATGTAGGTGAATTCAGATTGTAGTTTGAAGCCTTTCTGACCCCAATATGGAACTACCTTCTGCAGTTATCCAGCTGTGATCCTTGGAGATGTTTTGGCCACTCGAACCATCCTCTGCACAGTGCGTTGAGACAATATAGACACGCATCCTATTCCAAGTTGATTCATAACATTTCCAGTTGACTGGAACTTCTTAATTATTAACCTGATGGTGGAAACGGGCATTTTCAATTCTTCTGCTATTTTCTTAGACATTTCCCATTTTGTGAAGCTCAACAACCTTTTACTGCACATCACAGCTATATTCCTTGGTCTAACCCATTCGTATGAGTGACTAAGGGAATTTGGCCTATGTGTTACCTCATATTTATACCACCATGAAACAGGAAGTCATGGTTGAAAAATTTCCTGTTCCTAGTCACCCCGAGTGTTTTTTTTTTATTTTATTTTTTTATTTTTTTTATTTAAAACAATTAAATATCAATGGAAATATACTTCAAATATCTTTCTCATATGAATTCATAGGGGTGCCAATAATTTTGCACACCTATATTTAACTTTTTTTTTTTAATAAACATGTTTCGTTTGCAACCGTTTGATATCCATGAGAGCAGAATATTTTTTATTTTTTATTATTTATTTTTTTTAAACAAAAGATCAAAAGGTTAAATGATAAAGACCAATTTTCGCAGCCTTGTTTGCTCATATGTACCAAGGGTGCCAATATTAGTAGAGGGCACTGCATTCAGATTGCAAATACATAGATGGGCATTCTATCTGTTTATATCAAACCAATCAGTCTTATCCCTGCTAACTTAGACCAACATGAATTCCATGCTGGTTTATGTGCGTTGGATTTAGCTGGGGGGTAAAAAACCCTTGCTTGACTTCATGGTGCAGCTAGCATCATTCTATACTTGCGAATATCTTGAATGTAGTATTTAAATAGCATCTAAATAATGAACTGATTTCTTTTCTGATTCTCACTTCATTCATTCCCAGTGCCCACATTTGCAACTCTTCCACAGACCAACGTAATCACGTTTTCTCTGACTAGAAGACAATCAGCTCAGATCAAAAACCATCAGTAAGTTACGTCCTTCCTCAAATGAGGAAACTGATTTTTACCACTTTTTATTAAAAGAACATCCTGAATTGAGGGATGTACATGTATTTGGTAGAAGGTGAATTTCGCAGGAATGATTCTGCTGTTGTTCCAAGTTAAATATGAAGATTGTTGTTGGGTTAAATATGACTATTCTAATTGTTTCTCATGGCCCTTCACTGCTCAAAAGGACCAAAGCTGGAATGATGTCCATTCAAGTGGTGCTCAGGTGAGTTTGCACTCTGGAGGTTCAATCTTCTAATCTTATGAATCAGACTGTACCTGCTGGTGAGTAGTGTGATTATAGCAGCAATAACAAGTACCTGTTCTTGGCCTTTTATTTCACATCAAGGTTGCTTACTTATTAAAAATGAATAATCCAAAATGATGTCTATTTAAACCCCATATTAATCACAAGGGTGTGTTTGTGTGTGAGATAGCATGTTATGTGCATTTCAGAATTTGCTACACAGAGAGTATTGGTGTCGAAGATGATCAGTATCCACCAAATATTACTGTTGTGGTTAATGGCCATCCCTGTCCTGTACAGGTAACTCTTGATGACCTGCATATTAGTGATGCATTTAAATGCATTAAAACTTAAAGAAATTGCTTGAATTTGTTTCTTTCTTTTTTTTTGCCCATGGCGCATATATTAATTAAGGGCCCAACCACAGACACAGTGCCATGCTCAAATGAGGGCACCATTTGGGACAGGGAATATAGGCAAATTCATATAATAAAAACATGACTGGTAATGCCCAATAGGCTTTCTGCATTTTACCTTATGAATTTCCTGTGCTTGGACGCCAGTGATGGGGTAGCCGTATTTTTATCTAGCTTTTTATGGTTTTGTATAAAACATTACCAGAAAATTTCTAAATAAAAAAGACAAGGAATTGTTTAGTAATAAAACAATTCCTTTCATAATAAACACCATGTGTATACGTAATATTATTTCTTACAATCAGGCTCACTACTCTTCCAGTGAAAAAGGATTGGAGCCTTCTCAACCTTGTCGTCCAATCAATCTCACACCATTTGTGAAACAGACCACTATGAATCGTGTTGTTGTCTTCTGGGATAACTTTGGCAAGGTACACTGGTTCTTCTGATCATGTTAGTCTTGTCATTGTTCAAAAAATACAAAAATTGAAAGATATGACTCATAATCTCTCTTCTTTCTGTGTGTGTTTATGTACATGTGTGTTTTAGTTTTATTCTATGGCTATATATCTGGTGAAGGGGTTCTCTTCAGCAGATTTGTTGACACAGCTCCAGACAAATGGAGTGGAGAGTGTAGAATGCTGCAGACAAAAAGGTGAGTGGCCTGAATTCATATCGGATTGAATTTTACAATTAATTTTCCCTCACAATGCTGTTGATGCTCAATTCTCTGTAACATCAGCTCTGACTATAGTTCCAGCTGCAAGGTTTTCATTAATGGGCTCATTCTAATACATTATCATTTCTATAGTAACAGCTTACACAGGGACATATATGGCAGACATAAATGGATTAAAAATCATGTCACTGCTGATTTGGTTTTCGAGACCGTCTACAGGGTCAGTGCTTTTTAACAGTCAGAGGTAAAGCTTTACCTTTTAGTTTTCTAACATGTGATTCTTCAGGACAGAAGGCTTTGTGGTGTCCCTGCAACTTTTAACATATTTTTAAAAAGAGACGCTGGTGAGACAATGACTGTTTATAGCTGCTGTAACATGCACTAATCAGCCATAAACTTAATCCACTGACGGTGAAGTGAATATTGATTATCTTGTTATAGTGGCACTTGTCAAGGGGTGGGATATATTAGGCAGCAAGTGAACATTTCTAGAACAATTCAAGTCATTTCCAGTGAACCAGCAACAGGGTCATGGGTGCATGAGGCTCATTGATGCATGCTGGGAGTGATGGCTAGCCCATCTGGTCTGATCCTACAGAAGAGCTACTGTAGCACGGCTTGCTGAAAAAGTTCATGTTGGCTATGATAGAAAGGAGTCCGAACACACAGTGCATCACAGATTGTTGCATATGCTGACCCCTGTCCACCGTCACAATGCGCACGTGATCATCAGAACTGGACCATGGAGCAATGGAAGAAGGTGGCCTGGTCTGATGAATCATGTTTTCTTTTCCATCATGTGGACGGCCGGGTGCATGTGCTTCGCGTACCTGGGCTTAACATGACAAAGAGTTCAAGATGTTGACTTGGCCTCCAAATTCCCCAGATCTCAATCTGATCGAGCATCTGTAGTCCGATCCATGGAGGTCCCATCTCACAACAGCAGGACTACAGGATCTGCTGCTAACGTCTTGGTGCCAGATACCACAGCACACCTTAAGAGGTCTTATGGAGTCCATGCCTTGATGGATCAGAGCTGTTTTGACTTCACAAGGGGGACCTACACAATATTAGGCAGGTGGTTTTAATGTTCTGGCTGATTGGTGCGAGTGATGATGAGGAACTTGTTTCTTGGACGTTCTGCAACATTAAACACAATTAAAAATGAATAACAAGCATGATGGTTTTTCTTTCATTAATAAGTTGTAATTGTTGACAAATTTCAGGAGGAATAAAACACTTAAGGACACGCTGCTATTGGAAGATAATCAATTTTGCTTTGTATTGGGCCATATCACACCACTCTGTTGTTGATCAATTTAGTGTAACATGACCTCCTGTTCCTCCCATCGTACTTTGTCAATGGTCCTTTTTTTTATTATTATTTATTTATTTTATCTTTTTTTGGTCCCAATTTCTTCCCAAATTGTGCTTTTACTCTGGTTCACAGTTTGCGAGAAGCTGCGCAGTAATCCTGAGAATGAGATCGCCACCACAGGGCTGCAAGTGTCCCTTACCTGTCCTGTAAGTGTTCAAAATGGAAACCGAAGTTGCAGCTAAGTAACATGAATATCTGTAAAAAAAAAAATAATAATAAATAAATAAAAATAATATTAATAAATTTAGCTTTCTTGAGATATTGTTTTAGTATTCTTTTCAAAAGATTTCACTTGTACTGTAGGTGGCTTCTAGCTATTTCCAATCTGTAGCGAATGAGCAATTAGCATAAGCACAAATGTGAAGTAAGTCTAATTAAACATGTATGCCAAACATTGGAATGGTTTTATGAATTAATCTCTAAATATGTATCATTTATACATTCAGAAAACCACTGAGTTATCACTGTAGCAACAGGAAATGGCACAAAACCTTCAGGAAAGACTAAATATCTGGATTTGCTTATTACTGTATTGCTTTGAGTATGGAGAGTTGAATAGTTTTGGTTTCTCTTGCATCTGTCTCATGAGACTTTGAGGTGCAACACTTGTAGAATTGAATTGAAGTTATATAGCTGTGTTTTTAGCTTTTACTAAAATGATAGAATTTAAAATCTGCTCTTAGACTTAGAAGTGAGAAGAGAAGGGGCGTTTCAAGTCAACATGTTATGTACTTTTCTCAGTGCAGCGAAATCAATCAAATCATCTCCATTTCACTACAGCACATAGCTACCCTACAATTTGATCAAAGCACTACATTCAGTGTGTGTGAGGAAATCCCACTTAGCTATGAAGGTTTTGCCAATTTTTTTAGCAACATCTTGTTTTGCTTTTTTTTTAGACCACTACATATGTTTTTTAGTGATGTATTGATATTGACTGAAACGTAAGAAAATTGGAAACCGATCTGAGATTTTAAGCATGTCTGTCTGTCTTAACAGCTGGCAAAAATGCGCATGTCTACCCCCTGTCGAGCGCAGACATGTGCCCACCTGCAGTGTTTCGATGCAGCCTTCTACCTGCAGATGAACGAGAGGAAGCCTACATGGACTTGTCCTGTCTGCCATAAGCCTGCCCTCTTTGACACTCTACAGATCGATGGGTAATGTCCTCCCCACAGACACTTTTTTTTTTTTTTTGTGACAGTCCATTCAGGTGAGCACTCCAGAGGCATTTGTCATGGCTGACAACACCAGCTATTTAAAGGGGAAAAACAGACATTTTAGCCAATTCAAGGTGCCTTTTGCTTCATACATCTGAGGTAAGGAGTGTGTAGTGTATCACTATCTGTCTCCCATTGTTAGACATTTTAAAGGTCCAGTTTCTATGGGGGGGGGCAGGGGGCTGAGATGTTGAACAGATGGTGCTCCCTAACACACACACACACACACACACACACACCAACCAACCACCAGAGAGAGTGAAAGTGTCGAATTTTGCTGACCACACTGTTGATTGTTAGTGGCGGTGGCAGAGGATGATGAAGATGGATGTTGTTGTTGTGTAGTTTGCTGAGTAGCATACTCCAGTGCGCAGACAAGGACTTGAAGGAGATTGAGTACCTGTCTAATGGCTCTTGGAGAGCAGTGGGAAAGGAAAAAGAGCGCAGCAAAGCCACAGATCTCTCCTCACTCAGCCACAGTAAGGCCTGCTTCATCTTAAAGGGGAAGTCTGTAATGTGTAAAAGTGTTTCTAGACCTGTAAGAAACATAACATTTCGCTCTGTTTACAGATCATACTAGCTGCTTTGTTTTTCTCAGCTCAGTCCTTTTTTTTCCGCCAGACATACAATGTTTGGTTTTGTTTTGTTTTTTTTGTCAGTGTTTTCCAAGATAGCAGAGAGCTCTAAAAAATGACAAACAGCTCCTTTAAGATTCTAAACTAATGATATGTCTCAGCCTTGGACCACAATTCAATTCTGAAATGACTTTATCTAGCACATTTGTTTTTGATGGTATAAATTTTAGGAATTTAAGTTGTTTTGATTCATTAGATTTTTCTGTTTAACAATTGCTCTACAGAGAATTCTGTGGTACGAGATGTTGTGGATCTAACTCGGTGCTCATCTGACAGTGAGGATGGTGGTGAGGCCAGGCAGACAGAAGAGATTGTTTTGACGCATGTAAAAAATGAAAGTGTGCTTCTCCAAAGGCAACATTCCTGTGAAGACATGAGTGATGCCTGGCAAATTATGTATTTTTGTAGTTCTTAAATTATATTCATTCTAAACTCCAGTATTGTGTATACTGTATATGTTCATTTCTTACTGTTCTGTTTGTTTCTCTTTTTATTTACTCAAACTGCCAAACAGGTTAAATAAAGGTTTGTTTTTATATCTGTATGGGTGTTTTATTTTTTCCTTTTTCTGTTATTGATGGAACAAAAAAACCCTGATCAGCCATAACATTAAAACCACTGACAGGTGATGTGAATAACGTTAATTATCTCATTACAATGGCACCTGTCAAGGGATGGGATATGTTACGCAGCAAGTAATCAGTCAGTACTCAAAGGTGATGTGTTGGAAGCAGGAAAAATGGGTGAGTGTCAGATCAAGCGACTTTGACAAGGGCCAAATTGTGCTGGCTAGACAACTGGGTCAGCATCTCCAAAATGGCAGGTCTTGTGGGGTGTTCCTGGTGCACAGTGGTTAGTAGGAAGGACAATTGGTGAACCAGCAAAAGGGTCATGGCTGCCCAAGGCTCACTGACACATGGGGAGTGAAGACTAGCCCATCTGGTCCATTTCCACATATTGCTGAAAAGTTCATGCTGGCTATGTTAGAAAGGTGTGAGAACACACAGTGCATCACAGCTTGTTTGCTGCGTAGCCACAGACTGGTCAGAGTGCCCATGCTGAACACTTGTCCACTGCCGAAAGTATCTTCAAATGGGCATGTGCGCATCAGAACTGGACCATGGAGCAATGGAAGAAGGTGTCCTCGTCTGATGAATCATGTTTTGTTTTACTGGATGTGGATAGCCGGGGGTGCATGTGCATCACTTTCCTGGGGAAGAGATGACACCAGGAAGAAGGCAAGCTGGTGGAGGAAGTGTGATGCTCTGGGCAATGTTCTGCTGGGAAAACTTGGGTCCTGGCAATCATGTGGATGTTACTTTGACACTTTTCACCTACCTAATCATTGTTGCAGACCAAGTACACTCCTTCACGGTGACGGTATTCCCTAATGGCAGTGGCCTCTTTCAGCAGGATAATGCACCCTTCCACACTGCAAAAACTGTTCAGGAATGGTTTGAGGAACATGACAAAGAGTTCAAGGTGTTGACTCAGCCTCCAAATTCCCCAGATCTCAATCTGAGCGTCTGTGAGATGTGCTGGACAAACAAGTCAGAACCATTGAGGTCCCACGTCACTACTTGCAGGACTTAAAGGATCTGCTGCTAACATCTTAGTGCCAGATACCACAGCGCACCGTCAGAGGTCTTGTGAAGTCCATGCCTTGACAGGTCAGAGCTGTTTAGGCTTCACAAGGGGGACCTACACAATATTAGGCAGGTGCTTTTAATGTTCTGACTGATTGGTGTAAATTTCTGGTATGTATTTTGTAACATTTGATGTGGATTGTATATTATGACATTCACTGCCTTACCCTCAAGACCACATCTGTAGTGGCTTTATTTATATTTATTGATATTTATATTTTTATATGTAAATTACACATATAGAGGTTTGGTCAATTGATTACCAGTGTGTAAAGCTCGAGTGAGCCGATGTCCTCAACCGTCAATCACTGATATTTACAAGTAACTTTTTATTTTCAGACTACTCTCCACCACTGCTTCTGTGTTCTTAATAGAAATTATATATATATTAAAAAACATGAATACTATTTAGTAAATATGTAAATAGTTTGTGGTGCCATGGCCAAAGACTTATTTCTATAAAAAATTATTTATAATAAATGATACACACTTCGGACGGTGTTCTGCTTTGGGATGGGAATAGCCTTACACATGGATTATTATTTTCCAATAACAGCCCAGTCTTTCTAGTCTTATTCCTTAATTTCCTTTTTCAATTCTGCTATAATTCTCTTCTAAGTGTCTTCAGAAAATCTCCTTTCCTACTGATTTTTTTTTTAGCATGTATTAGCTACTTGCACAGGGACAATATCATGCTGGAACACTTGGGTCCTTTAGTTCCAATAAACAAATTGTAATGCCACAAACATACAGTGCTGTGAAAAAGTATTTGCTTGATTTCTTCTGTTTTTGTGTATATCTCATAGTAAATAGTTTTGGATCGTCAAACGAAATACAACACAAAACAAAGGCAACCTGAGTAAATACACAATAAAGTTTTTTATTTTATTGAAGCAAAAAAAAGTCATCCAACACCTATCACCCATGTGAAAATCTAACCGCAATAACTGCAAACAAACACTTCGGATAACTGGAGATCAGTCAGGAGTTCGATTAGGTCACTCCAAAACTTTAACTTAGCTTCTTTTCTTCTTTTTTTTCTCCAGCCGTTCAGAGGTGGACTCCTATGCTTTGGATCATTGTCTTGCTGCATGAAGACCGGACATTCTCCTTTAGGATTTTCTGGTAGAGAGCAGAATTCATGTTTACCTCAACCCTACTCAGATTGCCTTTGTTTTATCTTAGATTTTGTTTTAATTTCTGAAACAATTTAGTAAGCGATATACAAAAAAAACCTGAAGAAATCAGGATGGGGACAAATACTTTTTCACAGCGATGTGACGGCATCAAACGTCCTTTCCAAGGTCAACATTCAGCTGAGATGGATGGGTACACTCAGTGAAAATAGTCTACACCTCATCTTATGTGAAACTGAACTGGAATATTAAGTTGTGTCTTTCAAATACCCATATATTTCCACTGAATTCTAAAGTTTGTCTAGAAAATTTATGAACATCAATTTTAAAAAGCCTGCTTGGGTTGTATAAATTTACTACACTAATTACCGGCCTTAAAATGGTAAAGAGCACATTTAGGATTTATGATTTATCAGGCTTGACTTGGGATTTGAACCAAGACTTGTGACTTACAAAACACTGACGTGTTTTATATAACGTGCTTTCTTTGGGTTGTAAATGACCCAATAAATACATTTATGTGAGATAAACAGCGATGCACAACACTGAAGGAAATCTCGAGTGATGAAGAACATTCATTGAAGTATCGCGAGATTTTACACGCTTCCTTAGTTAGCGCCCTGCACGTAGCTAGCAAATTAGCTGGCTAGTTAACTAAATCGCTAAGCCTAGCTGTTTTCTTAGCTTATTTAGCGACTGTATTCGCCTGGTAACTAACGGATTTTGTCTCACGGGGAGATTAATGTTATTTAACTATTATTTATTTCATTTAAAGGTGTTGTCAACTCCCACAAGAGCTAACGTTTATGTGTCTTACGACGACCGCTAACTCGTCGGTAGCAGTCTTTAGAATTGCGCGCGATTCATTGAGTTTCCAGAGAAACGTTAGCTTGTTGATTTAATTTAATATATTCTTGTTAAGGGGTTGTTCGTTAAAAATCTTTTGGGTTTATGTGAGCTTTACATGGCTAGTACCAGTGTGTCACTTGGCGAAGGAAATGCTTTTGTAGCAAGTTTGACAGAAGCCTTAAAGGAAGCGAACACGGTTGTGTGTGCGTGTTAGCTACCTGACGCGCTGGTGTTTATTCAGAATAGCTGTAGATATAGCTTTCTGTCGTGTGTTTATATTTATATTTACTCTTACTGCGTTTACTGTTTAGCTAGAAGTTTGCTTTGGGGTGCAGACAGGACAGTTAGCTAGCTAGCACACGACTGAAGAGACGGGCGTCTTCCTGGAGCACCTGTTAGCTCGACCTGCTGCTGAGCTGATCCTCACAGATAAACTCAGATTTCGGCTCTCTTTAGCGTTGAAACAACGTGAACTTGCGGTATAATGTGGATCTAGTGGTGATGCTTGTAAGGATTGAGAAAGATTGTCAAGTTGAACATGGCTCCCAAAAAAAGACCAGTCCCTTTAATCATAGGAGGCAGCGGAGAAGCTCAGAGCACAGCTTCAAATCTAGGGGCTGCTTCAGAGTAAGTGCATTTGGATTCACTTTTGCTCAATAATTATAATAATAATAATAAATTTTCTTTCTATTTGTGTTATTCTTTTCTTTTCCTTTGTATTAGTATCAGTCATCTTCATGTTAATGTTATTCTTTTGCTTCTTTGTATTATTGTTTTATATCTTATCATTTGTCCGCTTGTTTGTCTTATTATCGATCATTTATTATTATTCATCTGATGTTTTAGTTTTTCTGTTATTTTTCTTCTTCCTCTTGTTCTTATTCCTCTTCTAGTTATTTGTCATCTTATCGTCTTATTTGTCTTCCTGCTCCTCTGATGATTATTTTTTATTATTCATCGTCTTCTTTGTCTTCGGCTTATTCTTCTTCTTTAACTTTATTTTTCTTCTTAATCGTCATTTCTGCATCTTCTCCATCTTTTTATTTGATTTGTTCATCAGAATGAAATCATTGCCTTTGTCTCATTTTTATTTTCTTGCTCTTCTTCTATTATTATTGTTATTATTATTATTATTATTATTATTACTTTGCTTGTATTTTTCTCATTTGATGGTCGCTTTGGATAAAATCATCTGTTAAGTGAATAAATCTAAATGAATAAATGTAAATTATTATTACCTCTTACCTGATCTGTGTGTGTGTGCTTTTTTTTTTTTTGTCAGAGCCTATCTTGAGACCCTGCAGAAGAAACTAGGGGAGCTGGACTTGGACGAGCAGCAGAAGAAACGCTTGGAGGCTTTCCTCACGCAGAAAGCTAAAGTAGGAGAGCTGAAGGACGATGACTTTCAGCGTATCTGTGAGCTGGGAGCAGGAAACGGTGGCGTGGTTAATAAAGTCTGCCATAAGCCATCACGATTGATCATGGCCAGAAAGGTGAGGTGAATTCAAGAACCGAAGTTTTAACTCTGGGATTCATCTGAGGGTGGCTTAGTGGCTAGCATGTTTGCATCACACGTCCTGGGTTGGGGGTTCCTCCCCCCAGTCCAAAGCCATGCATTGTCCACTAATTGGCATCTATAAATTGTGAATGTGTACGAGATTTGGGTTTCCACTCCATCCAGGGTGTCCCCCACCTTGTGCTGCAAGTTTCCTGGGATAGGCTCCCTGTGACCCTGCATAGGATCAGGCAGTACAGAAAATGCATGGATTCATCTGAAGCAATACAGTTTGGCTAAATGATTATTGTCTCAGTAGCAGGCTGAGTAAGCAGATGTACTGGAACCACCTTTAGTTTAGAGCAGCACTGATATAGTCATATAGGTTAATTGAAATGTAAATCGCATCGGTACAGTTTCATACTGCTTTATAGGAAAATGCTTTCATTTGGGACAATCAAAGCTGTTAACAGCTGAGTATGTGCATTTTATCACTAAGGCTATATTGTGTTATGTATGTTTACATATTATTGTATTATGTATAAGATCTAAAATATTTGACCTTGTTTTGATGCCAAAGCTGACAATAAAGAATACTGAAAAATCGGCCACCCAACATGATTTTGTATATTTATAATGAAAACCTGAATTTTAAGCCTTATACCATTTGGAGCAAGAAAGAGCCCTGATTTAAAACTTGTTACTTTTGCCCAGTATATTTTCAATTATTTGTCCTGTTTTTGTACTGCTAACCACAGTTCTGTTAAGGCTCAAGTTTGTACAAGCTTCATGGTTCAAAGTTTGTTTTTGTTTGTTTTTTTTCTTTGTTCCATTTAGCTCATTCATCTTGAGATCAAACCAGCAATCAGGAACCAGATCATTAGAGAATTGCAAGTCCTGCATGAATGCAACTCTCCCTACATAGTGGGCTTTTACGGTGCTTTCTACAGCGATGGAGAGATCAGTATCTGCATGGAGCACATGGTGAGTATGTTTGTGTGGTGATGAACCATTAGAATCTTTGAAAACCACCATACTATGAAATCTGCTGATGATTCCGAGTGCAAGACCTCAACCTCATCTGCTAATCTACACATCATCCCTTTCATATGTAGCAGATTTATTATATAGATGCTAATAGTGCTTGAGTGAGTGAATCAGTAACTGTTTTGGTTGGAGGGATAGGAGATTGTGAGGCAAGATGAAGTGGTGATGATGAAGTGAATGAACGTCTATGATTTCTTGCTACAGGATGGAGGTTCTCTGGATCAAGTACTAAAAGAGGCTCGGAGAATTCCAGAAGAAATCCTGGGGAAAGTCAGCATAGCTGTAAGTACCTGTTATGAAATGGTGTAAATAGTCAGATACTGAATTGCACATTGAAGACCTCTCAGGCTTACTTTTTTTTGTCTTTTAGGTGTTAAGAGGTCTTGCCTACCTTCGAGAAAAACATCAGATCATGCACCGAGGTAAAAAGATGTTTTAAAGACAAGGAATCATTTTGCTTGAAACTATAATGGAAGTGTAAGGGGAGTTATTGATTAATTGATTTATTTTTTGTCAGTGGTGTTTAAAATATTCAAGTATGTACTGCAAATTCAGAACCACAGTTGTAGTGTGATGTAATTTGTACGGGATTATTTGTTCACTAGGCTCTTGCATCATTGGTTTAAAACCAATGTGGCAATCTGTCATTTGCTTAAAACTGAGCTTCACCGAACCTTTGCCATTGTATTCCTTGGGAAGTAACGTATATCTCTTGGAAACTTTTTGTTTCCTTTGGTTAGCTTCCTTTTTTCAGCATTCATTTTAAGTAATATTTTTTTCCCTTACAGATGTCAAGCCATCAAACATACTGGTGAACTCAAGAGGGGAGATCAAGTTGTGTGATTTTGGAGTGAGCGGTCAGCTCATCGACTCCATGGCCAATTCTTTCGTAGGCACAAGGTCATATATGTCTGTAAGTGTGTAATCTGAACTTATGACCATTAAGATGCTCATAACACTACTATTCAGATATTAACAGCTTAATATTTCACACAGGATCGACTTCACAGGGTGTGGTTTTGTGAACATGTTCTCAAATGGGGGAAAAAAGAAAAAAAAAAAATCTCATTGTGTCTTGTGTATGGTTAAGCCCGAGAGACTGCAGGGGACTCATTACTCGGTGCAGTCAGATGTGTGGAGCATGGGACTGTCTCTGGTGGAGCTCTCCATCGGGCGCTACCCCATCCCTCCGCCTGATGCCAAGGAACTTGAGGCCATTTTTGGCCGACCTGTAGCGGAGGGAGAAACACAGACCACCTCCCCACGTCCCAGACCTCCAGGAAGGCCAGTCAGTGGTATGACGCACACAAAATACGAGAATAAATATTTTGAACCATGTTTATCACAATAGTTCAGATTCCCTGAAATGTTTCATTTTGGAGCTGTATTGCAATGAAAACATTAGTCAGTAGTGCACCTCATCTTAATAGCTTCCTTACTGTTTGTACAGGGGTTTTTTTTGTTTTTGTTTTTTAATGTATTTTCTTTATTTATTTTTAATCAAATGGCTTTTCTATCCTTCAGGACATGGCCCTGTCATGGCTATATTTGAGCTGCTGGACTACATAGTCAATGAGGTGAGGAAAGCTGAGATGTGTCTTTGCTTTGATCCCTCATAAACACACGACTATTAAGTTGTGGACATCTTTTTTTAAATTAATTTTCTGTTATTCCTACACAGCCTCCACCTAAACTGCCTCATGGAGTTTTCACTGCAGATTTCCAGGACTTTGTGACCAAATGGTGAATATCCAGCTTTGCTTACATAGTAGTTTGGTAAAGTATAGTGTTTTCTGCTTTGCGCTGATTACTAAGTGTTTTTTCAGATGTACTGAGTGCCTGTTGTCTTTTCTAGTCTAATCAAAAATCCTGCAGACCGGGCAGACCTGAAGATGCTGATGGTGAGTATGATGGACATCTTTGCACTGGCCAACTCGCTAGATCTGTAATTTAGACCTGAATGTGAGTGAGTTTCCTTTTCAGAGCAACACTAATGGCGTTTTTTTTTGTGTTTCTCCACAGAGCCACACGTTTATTAAACGCTCGGAAGTGGAAGAAATCGACTTTGCAGGCTGGTTGTGTAAAACCATGGGGCTCAACCAACCCAGCACACCCACCCGGACGACTGAATAACTGAACAAAAAAAATGCTCTGTTTTGTTTTGTTTTTTTTTTTCTTAAAGAAATGTTCCAGCATGTTTTAACCTAATATCTCTCTACTAGATCTGCAGCATATGATTACCACAGACAAGAAATAGAAATTAAACATGTTTCCCAATACAGAGAAACAAACAGAAAGAAGAATCCAGCCTGATCTGCTTGAATATTACATTTTTATAATTAGCATGTGATCTTCAGTGATGTCCTTAGTAAACATGTTTTGTTTTTGGTTTTTGGTTTTCTACTTTGGTTAATGCCAGTGGGATCTAGCTCTTGCTTCATCTATAATGCTGATACCACCATCGTTGTCATCGCAAACGTCGTCTCATAGATCACTAACCAGCCGAGCCAAGTCTCCATCGTAACGCCACATCGTATAGCTGCATTTCATTCTGGAGTTTCAAGTCCAATGTTTGCTGTCTCCACTACATCTACATTAGATTTCTCATTAACAGTGGGATGAATTTGTGGTTATGTTACCAACCTGCTCAGCACAAGTGTAAAAGACTTTTAATTCTTAGAAAGTGGGATGAAACTGCATAAGAATAGTTGTAATAAGACCTTAATGACTCAACCCAAGACCTTTTATTGCTAGAGTGTGATGGTTGTAGTGTTGAACTTGAATTATATAGACATGGTTTAAATTTTCGTCTGATTATATATGAGTTTTAGGTTAACGGATTCTCTGTTCTCTTTTTAAAGTGCTGAAATTCTCGTGTTGTAATGGCACTTGCTGTACAGATATTGGCGGGTAGTGATTAGGTTACAATTGCTGGAATTTTTCTTTGAACACCCACATTTTTGCACACAGGACCTGTTTCCAGAGCAGTCTGTGTACATGCCATCGTCCAGGATGCTCATGCTGCCCGGCTGAAAGTTGGCCGAGTTTTATCCGGTATTTTTAAATCGAGCAACAGAAAATTTAAAAAAAAAAATAAACATTTCAAGTATATGTTCACATCCACATATATGCATGCATGCAGGCACACATCAGTTAAAGGCGTCTCAGGTGAATCTTATATTAAGTAAATAATTGTATAGATATGTCTTTATCTGGACCTAGATCACATGCTACAGTTAATATATAAAGTATATGACAAAATGTTCACCTCAAGCACTGTTTGATCAGACATGATTTCAGACCTGTTGACGTGAAAGAGAAACGATGTATTTGGCTTAATGCCTTTGTCTCAATAAAACTCTTGTGAATGTATGTTGATGCTGATCTTTTCAGTTGTGGGAATGATCGTCAAGTGGGTTTACTGTCAGACTGTTTAAGACTTTTTTCCTCTAAGTGCGTAGAGAGAGATTGAAGTTCTTGTTTAAATCACAATGACTTTTTTTCTTAAAAAAAAAAAAAAAAACCGATTTATTTCCTTTAATAATTCACTTGCATCACATTACATTGGTCCCTCTAACAAAGTGAAAAATACAGACAGGTTGCGTTGTCTTATTTTGACCAGCAGGGGGCGAAAGACAGTTCTGAAGTTGGATATGACCAAAAATGATTTGGTCACAGTCACAGGTTCATGTGTTTTTGGTTGTGTTTTGACCCCTGGGGTTAATCCTGTATTGTATAGTTCATATCAACTCCTAACATTTTCAAATACAAGGGGCCAGTGCTCATTAAGCCTTTTCATATACCAGGCCAGCTTAATCACAATGTTTCATTTGCCATGTACATAGTGTAAAAGGGACTTCTTTTGGTGTAGGTGCCAACATGTATTCCTGTCATATAAAGAACAGAAAATAATTTTATTAACATTACAAAATTATGAAAAAAGTAACCTAATTAAGGTATGTATAGTAAAAAGATGTGCAGTATGTACTGAGGGGAGAGAAAGTGTTCATGTGATGGTTAGTCTACTTCCTCTTTGTGTTACCCTTTAGGACATCATTTTTACTTTTTCTCAAGTGAAGATTTACACAGGGTGTAGCGGATATAAATAAAGCAGGGCATATGTGGCTAAAAGAAAAATTGGTTAAAATGATCCAGATTAATAAAGTTTTTATTCAGGTCAACTTTGTAAATATTATTTACATTATATACAAGTTAGAAAACCAATTGTTAAGTTGGGATTAGTTAGTTACTTACTTACTTCATGTTAACCATTAGATAACTTTGCTCTAAGAAGCAAGTGATTCGTGTTAGCTAGTCAATTTTGGATAAGTTAGGTGGATGTAGTGAAAACAGCTGAAACTGACATTATTCTTGCATATTAAGCTTTTCACATGTAAACAGTTGACTTTCAAATGACAAATTTCACACTGTGAAAAGGCTGATTGTGTCTTGATGCTTAGCCTCAGATATCTAATGACTAACTACATTTTCCAGTAATAAGGTAGGACTGTTTAGCAGGTTTAGCCATATACTTTGTTTTTCAGATTTTGCATTTGTGTACACTGATAACCAGATATTACTGAAAACCATAAGCTAAGTAGCATCCCCAAAATTGACCCCCACAGTAACATATACATTAACCAGGCCGAGGAAGAACATATGGCAAGTTTCCATCTTCAGGATGTTCTTTGCTATGTAAAATTTGCTATGTAAAATGTAAAAAACCTAAGTTAGCTTGTGAGTTAGCTAGCATTAACAAAAACACCATCTTGTAGTGAGAAACATTAGCAAGCATGTTAGGTAGCTAATGTTGATAAGGAAGGTAATATTAACGTTAGGTTAATATTATTCGTGAAAAGAAATCACTATTATTTATAGAAGATTTGTTGATGCTACTTAATTATGTTTACATTTTTATTTTCAGGAAATGCTTATGTTAACTCTTGCACAACATCATATGTACTTATGTAGGATTAGTGGTGTTGTGTCATTGGCTTGTGGATCTGCAGCTGGATAGTACTGCACCAATTAGTATGATCACATGGGCACCAATGAGGCAAAGGAGAGGAGGAAGGCCCCGGACCACCTGGAGGAGATGTGCTATGAAAGAAAGGCAAGAACTCGGGTGGGAATCTTGGAAAAATGAATAAAAGGGGTAGAAGAGTGGCCTTATGCACCCTAAAGGGCACAAAGAGGATATGTAAGTAAGTACTTATGCTAGTCAGTTAAAAATCACTGTCCACTTTATTATTCATGCAATTATCCAATCAGCCAATCATGTATCAGCAGTGAAATGCCTAAAGTCATGCAGATACAGGTCAAGAGCTTCAGGTAACGTTCACATCAAACATCAGAATGGGTGAAAAAAAATGGGATCTCAGTGACTTTAACTGTGGTATGGTTGTTGGTGCCAGATGGGCTGGTTTGACTGTTTCAGAAACTGCCGATCTCCTGGGATTTTCACCCCCAGTCTCTAGAGTTTATATAGAATGGTGTGAAAAACAAAAAAACACCCAGTGAGCAGCAGTTCTGTGGTGGAAGTACCTTGTTGACGAGAGAGATCAGAGGAGAATGGTTAGACTGGTTTGAGCTGAGAGGAAGACTACGGAAACTCAAATAAACACTCTTTACAGCCATGGTGAGCAGAAAAGCATCTCAGAATGCACAACATGGCAACCTTGAAGTGAATGTGCTACAACAATATAAGACTAAGTTGGGGTCAACTCCTGCCAGCAAAGAACAATCTTGTAAGTAAAAGCTCAGTTGAAATACAATTGAAGGTTGATAAAATCGTTATCTGGTCTGATAAATCTCGATTTCTGCTCTGTCATGCAGATGACATAAAGTCATAATTTGGTATCAACAGAATGAATCCATGGACCCAAGCACCAACACCAGTTCAGGATGGTGGCGGTGGTGTAAAGGTATGGGGAATGTTTTCACGGCACACATGTAGCCCCTTAATACCAATCAAGCGTCATTTGAACACTACAGCCTATCTGAGTATTGTTGCTGATCCCTTTATGACCCCAATTTACCCATCTCATAACGGCTACTTCCAGCATGATAATGTGTCGTTGTCACAAAACCCAAGTCTTCTCAAGCTGGATACACAAACATGACTCATGAACATGAATGAGTTCAGTGTACTTTCACTGGCCTCCCTATTCACCAGATCTGAATCAGAAAAAAACGCACTGTTTAGGTGCTCACAAATCTGCAGCAACTGTGTGAAGCAATAATGTCAACAAGGACCAGAATCTCAAAGAGATGTCTCCAACACCTTGTGGAATACAATCCACAACCAAGTGTTAGTATGGTGTTCCAAAAAAAAAAAAAAGTGAGCATATATCCTTGTGAGAGACACATCACAACAGTCTATCACCTTCCTAGACTACTTCCTGTTAGAGGATATGGATTTGCATACTTATCTGGTGCTAGAAAAAAAAAAAAAGAAATAGTGAGGACAAATTATGACACATCATAGTTTGAATCTGATTAGTTCGCATAATATAAAGCTCAGAGGAAATGGAAATTGAAAAGAAACTGGTTCATCATTTTTGTTGTCATAGGAACATAGATATAGTACAAATGAAAAATCCGCTTGCTTTGTACCCTCCTCTACTGCAAGTGGCTACTCGACTCGACAGAAAGAGGAAGATGGTGAGCCATATTAAAAATCTACTGAAACACAAGGCTGGTTCAGAGTGTCTGGGCTGTGAGGAGTCAGCTATGATTATTCCTGCCACCACACACGATCAATATTCGTGACTAACAAATCTATAAAGCAGCAACCTTATTACTGACATCATGTGCAAAATACATCATGTGATTAGAATGTCCACTTGTTTATTAGAGAATCTGAATTTGGCTTTTGCTTTACATATTTACTTGGCCTATGGCAAGACACTACAAGTGAATGGGGTAAAAAAAATTTAAGACAATAGATCACTATCCCTCTCTGTCAGTTGACTGCTAATATTCTTACAAGTATTTTTTTGTATTTTTTTGTATTGGAACTTTTTCAAAAATTAACATTTATTTATGCAAATCAGGCCTCGTCTAATTAAATACGCATATATTTGCATACATTTAAAAATCCAGTCTTTTGATGTTTGATGTAGAATTAAAATAGTTATTTCACTGCTCACAAGACATGTTTGTTGGAATTATTATTATTGTTTGTTAAAATTATTATTATTGTTTAATTAACAAATACCCATTCACTATACGAATATTTTTACGAATAATAAACCCAACATTAATCAACACTTTGGGAAATTCCTCTGCAATATTCTTCTAAATAGATAAATAGATAACGCCTTCATTATTTTTTTTTTAGTCTGAAAAGTGGTCTGTTACGTTATAGGTTCCTTTCTTTACTGGCATGCAAACATTTCTTTCTTTTTTGTCAGAAAATTGTGTTTGGAAATCATCCATCCATCCATCCATCCATCCATTTCCCATACTGTTTATGCTGTCCTACACAGGGTCACAGAGGAGCCTGGAGCCTATCGCGAGGAACTTGGGGCACAAGGCGGGGGACACCCTGGACAGGATGCCAAACCATCGCAGGGCAAAATCGCACACTAATTTGGAAATGCCAGTCAGCCTACAACGCATGTCATGTGTTAACACTTAAACTGACATATATAGAGAATTAGGAAACCAGTTTTATGGGGAGATATGACATGAAGTGATTCCACCAGGTGGGTGGAGCTTATACCTAATATAATGTGGTGGCCATATATATTTCTTACTACAGGTAAAAAAAATAAATTTTTTTGACATGACCAAAATTGTCATTTCGACCTGTGCTGCCTTATAGAACAGCTAGCATAGCTCAAAATGCGTGCTCTAATTTTTAGGAATTTGAAATGGGTCATTTCTTCTTAAATGACATCATGATGGTAGAAATGTGGGGCATTTCTTTCAAAATACTGCAGGTTCATTATCACGCTTGCTTTAAACGAATGTTTGTTTGCTTTTTAATCATTATTGAAGCACTGTTTAGATACTGTGTGCATTGTATGGTTTTACTTTATTATATACTTTGCTATTATTATTTACACATTATTCCGTTATTATTAGCATTAGTACACTAATTATTATTATTATTATTGTTATTATTATTATTATTATTATTATTATTATTATTATGTCCTATTGTTGAGTTGAGATGTTGACACTGGGTATTTCTCACTGAAGCCACCAGCCTTAATGAAACACCCCCAAATTGCTTTAGTCTGATGTTCTCATATGCACAGCCTCTAATACCTCACCATATCCACACTTTGGTCGCTTTAATGAAGGCTGGCTGCATTTCGGAGTGATTGTGTGGATTTTGCCCTGCGGCCTTCTTGAACACACACACACGACGAGGTGGCTTTAAGCCCTCTGCCTCACTGCGGCAAAGTCTGCAATCATTAATATGCACAAATGCAAATGAGTGGGTAATTAAGAGCGGGAGTTCTACAGAGGCTCTTTGATTGCTAATGAATTCTAATCCGCAAGAAAGGGGGATGGGTTGATGAGAGAAAGAATGACGGTGGAGAGAAAGCGCAATGAACTTGACGTACTGGCTCTCCCCAAAAGAAAGACGGAACGGGGGAACAAACATTTCACTGTGGCCGCTGATAAATAGTTGATTTGTCCTCTACAACGGAGAGAACATGGTTAAGCTTGTGTGCTACAAGATATAGGACACACTGAATCATGCAGACTATAATTTAACGCCCAGAGCACGATGTCGCCTTCAGCTGCAAATTATGGCGACAGTTTCTGGGCTGTATGGAGAGGGTGTGGCTGAGAGACTTCATAAATATTTTCCCATAGTCTCAGACATGTGTGTGTGCATGTGAGTGTACGTGTGTGTGTGTGTGTGTGTGTGTGTGTGTGTGTGTGTGTGTGTGTGTGTGTGTGTGTGTATTTGTCTGTCTCTCTCTGTGTGGGCATGTTTTCATATCTTGGTGGGGTCAAAATATCCCCAAAAGGATAGAAATGTCTGACTATTTTGACATTATGGGGAATTTGGCTGGTCCATATTTTTTTTTTACACAAACTGTAGAATTTCTTTCAAAAACCTAAAGGTTTCTTTTTGGTGACTAAGGGTTAGGTTTAGGTATAGGCATAGAATTAATTAGCTACATTAATAATTATGTCAATTAAAGGTCCTCACAAAGGATAGTATGACAAACGTGTGTGTGTATGTGTGTGTGTGTGTGTGTTTTTGGCACAAGTTTGCATGTTGCTGGGAGTTGCCATCTGACCCCCTGTGGAGTATGCAAGCGACGGATCAGGGTTAGGTGTCTCGGCATGACTCGAACAATGGCAGCATATGTGTTGCGAAGCTCAAATGATGTCATGTTGTCCTTTTGGCAAGCTCCGACTTTTCGTGCACACACAACAGAGCTGTTATTGCTGTTTAGTGCTCCCCCGATACCCGATTCACTCTCGCACACCCATGTTCTTCTGATCATAAACCTTCTGACGTGCATCTGCGCACCACAGTTTCAGCACTAACAGTCTCATGGTGATGTTCTTCTCCGTTCTTTACATAAAGCATAACTGTGTGAAACTTGAGATTTATGGTGAGACAGGTTGCCAGATCCTGCATGCATGGAGCCATCCAATTCGTCCTATTTGAGAGAGCAGCACTAACATGATATCATATAAAAGAACAGCCTGACTGTTTAGTGAACAGTGAACAGTCCTTTTCGACCACTTTTACATCACTTTTACACCATGATGTGCCTCTAGTTTCTTTCTGGAGGCAAATCTGGAGTGTATGAGAGTTCTTTTTGCTTCACACATACACACTTCCTCTATTCACCTGCACCTCTGCGACCGCAGTGCAGAACAGTAGCACAGTGTTTAGCTTGCTGGTGTATACTTGCAGGAAGTGTGTGTTGTGTGTCCCATAGCATGAGCGTGGGCGTTCAGACAGGGCCTCCCCAGAAACAAGGCTTAGACCCTGTGCAGTTTTTTTTTCAGGGCCTCCCCAGTAGCACACAAACCATGTTACTCTCTTATAGCTAAAAACTGCAATATTTTACAAAAGGCCTTATCTGAATGAAAGTGAATGCAGATTATTGTAAGCCTACCATCGAACTGCATTCAGACATATAATGATGAGTTAGCAAATGGGTTGCACAGCTCAAAGGAAATGGTGCATGTGTGAGAGCGGGGGAAAAAAAATCTTTGAAGCTGCATATGTGGTGGGCTTCATGTGTATGTGTGTGTTGTGTTTAGCACTATCCCCGGCATGACTTTTCATGAGAACTGTAAACCACTAAGCTGTGGTGCGACTGCCAATTTCTCAGCTCAAGGTGTACTTCGCTAGAAACAGGTGCACGGCATCGTCATTCTGTGCATACCAATCGACCACAGATGAACCACTTGGCAGGGGGGCGGGATATCACCGACTTGTCAGATTAGGGTTTGTGTTTGTTTATCAGCTGTAGAAGTGCACCTAGCCTTTACCATTACTATCTGGTATATTACATTCACGTTTATCCGAAATGAGTGAGGAAATCCAATTGAAGGAAATTCAAGTTTTTAAGAATTGCAGCACTAAGCATCTATGCACTGAATACATGCAAGTGCAAGATGCCCATAGCAAGAACAGAAGGCACAGCCACTGAACACAAGGAAAGCTGAAGAGCAAACACATTTTGGCAGTTCATACCACCATCATGCAACCATGAGTAAGTCTGATTTTAGATTCAACACCACACAGTGAGGGCAGCATGATGGCACAGTGGGTAGCCTTGATGTCTCGCAGCTCCAGGGTCCCTGGTCTGATCCCAAGCTCGAGTCTGTGCAGAGTTTTGCATGTTCTCTCTGTGTCCATGGGTTTCCTTCCTCCGGTTTCCTCCCTCAAATTCATGCCAGTAGGTGGATGAGCAACGCTGAATTGCTCTTGGTTTGTATGAGTGCATGGTTAGTGAATGGTAAGCACATATTACTTCCTCAAAGCCCACTGTGCTCCAGATCCACACCCACCCTAGTCAGGGTAAAGCAGTGACTCAAAATGAATGAAACATGTCACTGTAAACTTTTCTAAGGGATACAATTATCTATTGTCTCATTGCCACTTGCAAACCCTAGCAATCAGGATGGATTTCTCCTGACAAGTGACTCCATGGAGGCAAGGTTCTACTGGTTACTCCAGTGGCCTGGAAGGGCCTAATAATTAGTTGATTAGTAGGTTAGATGTGATAAAACATATATAGTATGAAATAGCATAAATAGCATAAAATATATATATAGTATGCTGGGCAGGGGTATTCCAGGACTAGGGTTAGGAACAACTGGATTACACTATAAACAAGCATGAAGGACATGAACTTGCCAGGTGAGTAAGAAGTGCACATTTTCATAGATTGAAGACCAGACACATTTTCACAATCATATTTTGATTCTGTCAACAGAGATGACAAGTGTCTGGACAAGAGGCTGTGTCATGTATTACAAAACTCTGATCTTCCTGATATTAAATAGAGCAAAGCAAGACTGAGATACTGCCATGAAGTTGGTCTTGTCACCAACCATGACCCTAAGATTTGTCGATGATAGTCAATGAGATAAAATGTTTCTCTCCTGAAAAGCTTTTGTTAATGTAAGGGACTTGGCAGGATAAAAAATTTTTAAATGCTGGTTTCAAAATGTTGAGAAATGGTGATCGTTAATTTAGGCTGGGATACCAATGTGTTCTGACAGATATTCTGGACAAAAGCACAGGTATATATGAGTATCATCAGCCTCAACAGTGGTAATAGAGTTGTAATGCAGCTTATAGTATTGAGTAAGCTATATAATAATCAATAAACAATGGTGGTTTCTCTTAACGCAGTAAAATGCCTGTTGAAGGAAGGCTCCCATTCACACCTCCCATGGACTCTCCACACTCTTCTCATCTGGAAAAAGACAACAGAGCATCTGGGCCAAGTATACCAGATTCATAAACACTTACTTCCCACAGGCCCATCAGACTCGTAAACAAGTCTGCCTGATGACCCTTTAATTTTACTTCAGAATTTTCACTGCACTCTGTCCCTTTATAAGAAAGACATTGTACTCATTCCACACAAACACAGGGCATTTTGTATGATCATAATGCTGCTAAGAAACTATTTTCACAGTTAGTAGTGGTTAACACATTTGCCTCGCACCTCTGGGGTTGGGGTTTGATTCCTGCCTCCGCACTGTGTGCCTTGAACGTTCTCCCCATGTTTTGGGGGTTTCCTCCGGGTACTCTGGTTTCCTCCCCCAGTCCAAAGATATGTGCTGTAGGCTGATTGGCATCCCTAAATTGTCCATAGTGTTTATGTGATTGTGCCCTGCGAAGGGTGTCTCCCGCCCTGTTCCCTGAGTCCACTAGGAAATGCTCCAGGTTCCTTGTGACCCTGTGTAAGATAAGCGGTACAGAAAATGGATGGATGAACAGAGTGTTTAGTATATGGTGAATTTTGATATAGTTTATTGTCTGTTTATACCACAGCACTGATTCTGATTGGTCAGAAGGTGTTGAATAATTGTCTGAAAGCACAGTTGAGACAAAAGTTTTATAGTGACAGATTACACAGCGACCTGTATGATGGAGTGAAGTTGGTGAAGTTCTCTGTAAGGAGATGTTTATTTAGCATTCATGGAAGGAGTATCTCTAGCGTCAGTTTTTGTTAACAGTCAGAGTTAAAGCTGTAACTTTTCCGACATGGGAAAGTCTTCAGGAGAGAGAGCTTTACTGTTTCTTTGTAACATGACAAACTGTATGTTCTGTCTTATTAACATAGAGAGAGAGAGAGAGAGAGAGAGAGAGAGAGAGAGAGAGAGAGAGAGAGAGAGAGAGAGACTGTTGAGGGAAGACTGCTTAAAGCTGTTATAATGTAAGTGATAACAGGAACATTAAGCATAACAATACATGAATTAAACACTTTGGGACGTACTAGTATTGGTAAATAATCAACTTTTCAAGATTCCCACTGCCAAATTATAGATTATTTACCTATACCAGCATGCCCCATCATGTCATCCTTAATAATCATGTTAATTGACTTTGCACCGTCTCTGCCACTACTCATTGTTCTCTTGTCTTTCAATGCTTCTTGTTAAATGTAGCACCAGATATTTTGGAGGCACTATATTTTGTTCCTAAAATTACAACTCTGACGTGAGGAATGACAATAAAGCATAAGTGACTTGACTTGACTTACCCATTGATAATTCAGGCCTAATCCTAATGCCACTGACAACTTCCTTCTACCTTTCCTTCTACATCTGTGATGAAAGGACTGGTCAGAATTGAAGAGCATACAGTACTGTTGCAAAAGTAGCATTCATTCTTTATGGAAATACTTCGTTGTCTGCTGATTGGTTAACACAAATGTGACAAAATGATTCACTTTTGGAACACATCCTCCAAAGCCTGATGTTTGGCTATTTATGGCTACTTCTTTTTGTTTATTCACTGCAGAATGTAGAAGAAGTCAAGATAACCTGATTACATGCAATTTCATTAAGTCATGCTACTGTGATTAAACAAGTCTTGGCTTTTATCCCTCTGGAAAGTTCCATTTTCTTTTCAAAGTGTGTTACAGCTAAAGCCATTTGAAAAGCATGGACAAAGCAAGTGTGTTAACCTTAAGGTGCCCTATGAAGCCTTGTTCGTTATGCCTTGTGTGTTATTTGCACTCATCTATTGTAATGTTTCTCATCTAGTGTATGTGCCAGCAATGAGGGCTGGTGGTTACCATGGTTGCAGTGGCCCTGGCGGATGCTTTCAGTTAGCTAATCCAGCCTGAAGCTCTCCAACCCCTGCAGTGAAAACACTTCATGTCATACACAGATGCTTCTACTTTTACTTTCAAGCATTGGTGAAGCAGTACGCTAAGCTCATAGTACACCACTCTAGCAATGATCAGAGGCTTGGTAGCTTTACTGGGTGAGCTAGACTAGGCTCTGTCCAATACTGTCAGCAAAAACAGATACTGACCCCAAACTACCACTGCAGTCCATTTCTTGGCAATCTGTCCACTGATGGAGGAATTGATTGTAATATTGTTCAATTTCAGTCCCACAAAGCCATAATGTTTGTCATGAAACATGAACAGAGCAGCACTGTCGTGCAGCCGGTATTTTTCACAACTCACAGCTCCAGGGTCTCTGGTTTCTTTGCATACTCTCCCGTTGTCCATGTGGGTTTCCTCTGGGTTCTCTAGTTTCCTCCCACCTCCCGGAAACATGCCAGTAGAAGAAGAAAAAAAAATGGAAGCAGCAGTACAGTGAAATTCTTTTGATAGGAAGAAGCTGGGGTCAGAGAACAAGGTCAGCCATGATGCGAGACCTTTAGAACAAAGATGGTTAAGGACCCAACAGTGGCAGCTTGAGCCTTTACCACTGAGGCACCACTGCCTCATCCATTTTAGGTAGGATATATTGTTAAGTAAAATTGCCTTTAGATGTAATTGAATGTGTGAATGTGTGTGCATGGTTCCCTGCAATCCAATCCAGACTATATTCCTACCTTGCAACCATTTTTTTTTTGTGGGATAGGCTCTGGATCCAGCTGAACCCTGACTAATTTTTTTTTTTTTTTTTTTTTTTTTACTGAAGATGAATAAATGAATGAATGAATGAAGCATGAAATCTGGATGTAGAAAATGTGCCTCCAGAGTGGATTACCAACTGCAATTAATTTGCATTTGAATAAATTATTAAATATTAGGTGGCTATTATTTATATTTTATGTGCAAGCACATGTCACATGCCTATTGCTAGTCTTCCATTTGTAGCTTATGAGGTTTTATGAGTCATAAAATAAATGCCAACCCTGAGATCAGGGCAAACAAATGCATCACTAAAAGCCATTTGGTTTATAATTGCTTTTAAGTTACTGTGAGGAAAGAAGACAATTTGGGCTTGTTAGAGGAAAGTGACCTACTAATTTGCTCCATGATAGCCCAAATTACCAGCATTGTAATTAGTGTTGGTTACACCAGTAAAACTCTCAGAAACCACCAGGACATATTCATTTTGGGTTTACTTGACTGACCTCCTCCTTTTCCTCTTCCTTTTGTGTTGTTAATGGCTTAGTACTATGTTTGCACGTAGTTGTGTGTGACTTCTCCCCTTCCCCACAATCTACAACCATGTTGTCATCTAGAGTTCTACTCATTCCTAACCTCCCATGTCTATGTGAGTCACAATCCAGTCAGATATAATTGGTTTCATGTTTCTCAGTGCATCTGAGTTTAGAATGATACAGCATTCTTGTGCTTGTTATTTGCCAGCTTGCAGGTATGTGATACCATAAAAATGGTTCTGTCGTGGGTGTACAGCCATGTGGGGGGAAAATAAGTACACAACATGGAAATTGTTGGCTTTTTTGACATATTTGGACAAGCAAACATTTGATCATCTTTGAAACAGCGCCTATTAATAAAGTTGATACACTCTATTAAATAACACATACAATTTTGTAGTAATTTTCCCAATTTAAATGAACACAAAACAGATCAGTCACATGGAAAAGGTAAGTACACCAACATTTATCACACCTTCAAATCCATAAAAATTAGAATCAGGTGTTCAAGATGGGTTGCCAGTGATTAGAACGTGCTTAAGGAGTGCAGGTGGAACCTGTCTTATTTAAACCTCTCATATCTAGTGCTCTACCTGTGCTAAACCTCTCATATCTAGTGGTGTTCCCTTTGTTATTGAGGTGTGTGGTGTCATTATGCCGAGATCTAAAGAGTTCTGTAAGGAGTTTAAAAAGATCTCTAAATTATTTTAAATACATCATTTCACTGTAGGGAAAATATTCTACAAATGGCGCAGATTTCAAACGACTGCCAATTTGTCCAGGACTGGCTCTCCCAGCAAATTCAGCCCAAGAGCAGACCGTCTGAAGCAAAAAAAGTCTTCAAGAACACCAAAATTCCATCACAGGATCTGCTAGTAAGTCTCGCAACTTTTGGTGTCAAAGTACATGCTCCTACAATCAGCAAGAGATTGCACAAATTTGACCTGCATGGGAGGCGTGCCAGGAAAAAGCCTTTGCAAGACTATAGTTTGTCAATGAGCATATAGGCAAAGACAAGGCCTTTTGGAATAATGTGCTCTGGACAGACGAATCAAAGATAGAGTTGTTTGCTCACAGTACCAGCAGACATGTTTGGCGCAGACCAAAGACAGCTTTTCAGGAGAAGCACCTCATACCAACTGTGAAGCATGGTGGTGGAAATGTTATGGTTTGGGGTTGCGTCGCTGCCTCAGGGATTGAACAGCTTGCATTCATTGATTCAACCATAAATTCTGCATCATATCAAACATTGCCTGAAAATAATGTGAGGCCATCTGTCTGAAAGTTGAAGTTGAACTGAAAGTGGACCTTTCAACAGGATAATGATCCTAAGCACACTACAAATCCACCAAGGAATGGCTCAAAAAGAAGAAATGGAGGGTTATGGAATGGCCTAGACAAATGGGATTTGAACCCCATTGAAATGTTGTGGGGGGATTTAAAACGGGCAATACATCCAAGAAAACCCTCAGACATGAAAGAATATTGCATATGAGAGTGGTCAAAAATTCCAGCAAGCCTGGTGGACAGTTATGCAAAACGCCTACAAGAAATTATTTAAGGGGGCAACACTAGCTTCTGAGGCCAAGAGTGTACTTACTTTTTACACAGAAGAATACCACATCTATTGATATTTCTGTTGAATAAATGATTGAAAACCTCATTTTCCTTATGCTTTTGTTCAAGTCACCTTCATTAATAGGAACCATTTCAAAGAGGATCAAATTCTTGCTTGCCCAAATATGTCAAAAAAGCCAACAATTTCCATGGGGTGTACTTATTTTTTTTTTTTACATGGCTATAGATTAAATATGTCAGGGTTGGTTTCCTCTCCCTCATTCTCACATTTATAGGAATCGATCACTTTGATAAACAAATACAGGCCTAGTACCTGAAGCTAGATGGTATTACAGACTTGAGTCATCGGGGTAAATACCAGTTTTCAGCCCTGCAGCCTTAAAACCACAGTAACCTCATAAAACACCAATTACACAGCTCTTACATGCAGGCTCACACGGCTTGTGTTTTTACTGTTATATGCCAAATGTTCGTGCGTCCTCCTCTTTTTAGAGCTCACAAAAAGTATTTACACCTCACAGCGCAGGCCATTTGCCCTGTTCTCCTCCTAGTTTGGTAGCAGCTTGTTCGAACTCCTGTTAGCAAAGGTGTTGGGTGTTTTGGTATCTGTGATGAGTGGAGGATGAGCCAAAATTGTTTAACACCAAGAGAAGTGTTTATTAAGTGGGAACGCTGTGGCTAACTAATTATTGCAAGGCTTTAATATAGGGTCAGTACAACTAGATTTGCAATAACATCTTGAAGCTGTCTTATTAGCAAATTAATTTTTTCTTTTATGCCTTAAGGCTTGTGTATTATGTAGCCAGAAGCTGGCTGTATTGACTGAACTGTAGAAATAGAAAAGATACATTAATGCACACAAATAGGTTTGTATGACATTTTAGTTTTTTTCTGTCTTTTTCACTTCACCGGACCAAATGATTTTTCTGAAACTGTACTGTTCCATACACAAATATCACTCCCCAAATCAGGCAAAAACAGAACTAAATGGAAAAATTATGCATGGCAGAAAACGTCATGTTTAATGATAAAATGTTTGAAAATTCAAAATATTGTAAACCCTTTTTGTAGAGATTTTCGCTGGAATTCCCACATCATGGAATATCCAGTTAGCACTTAATGTATGTGGTCATTCTAATTTGTACAAAAAATTTTGGTCAAAATAAAATCAGCCTACGTTTCAAGGTGGATTTTCACTGTGGTGAATTACGAAACATCAGAATTTTTTTATGTTAGCGTGGTATGTTAAACAAAATATTATAGCACTTTTTCCTTGGCTTCCTGTTGCCATTCTTTCAAAACCGGGGTAGGGTGTGCAAGGAAAAAGGGTTGGGCTATCGGCTCGCTGCGATGTCTATTCGTTTTTAGACGTGTCAATCAAAAACATCGAGCAACCTTATTGGTTAACGCTCTCTGGTTTATCGCTCTATCTCCCTGTGTCCCGCCCCACTCTTCATTTTCCGTCGTCTCACTCCGCGCGTTGGCATAGTGCTGGGGTAGATGTACGACAAAATCTTGCGATTCGCCCCCAAAGTTGCGAGGTATACGACTAGTTTTTGTTGTTATACCTCGCTAAGTAGCGTCGTCGCGAATTATCTTGAGGTGGCGTGGTGATACGTGGTGTTGCTCGTTTTTTGGGCGTTTGAAATCGGACACCGCTGTAACGTCCTCGTTTTCCGCGGAGTGATACACTGTTGGGGATGACAATGTGCAGGAGGCTAAAATGTCTACTAGGAAGATGAAACGGTTAGCACTGCAGCGACCATAAGAAAACTGTAGTCTACAACTTAGGAAGAGTTTATGCTTGATTAGTGTATGCGTTTGAATTCGGGTTAGCTCGGATACAATACCTGGGAGTACAAAACTCAATTATTTGGCGGTTTGCAGGGCCTGAAACACGGGAAGGGGGATTTTGTCCCCCAACTTTGTTTTCTCTCTCTCGCGCGCTCTCTCTCTCCCGAAAACACTCCATTTGGATGCCGAACACTTGAGCCGACAAAAGGTAAATATTTACCAACCTTTCCCTGTGTGTGTGTTGTATGATCGCGTTTGCCTTGCTTTGTGTATGCTTTAACTTTATTTTGCATGTTTATGCAACGAATTTCGCCATGTAGCTAACTAGCATAGCAACTTTTTTTTGTGATAAAGCGGGTCCCAAGTTTTTTTTGTCTGTGTTCCACTTATGAGCTCCACTCGTGTGTGTGTGTGTGTGTGTGCGCGCGCGCGCGCGCGCGTGTGTGTGCATGACCGTAGGAAACAACTTCTTTGTTCCCCAACGTCAAGTGTAAAAGTTATATTTGAAGATATTTACAAACGTGATGTCATAAAACGTTGCCGTTATTAGTTTTAAGGACGTATGTTATACTTTTAAGCGTACCCAGAAATTGCAGAATGGACTTTTTAAGCAGGATGACTTAACACGCGATGTTTATGAATATATATATATATATATATATTTTTTTTTTTTTTAAATTAGCGTGAACATGTAATTATACGGCTATTGAATGCGCACTACGTTGGAAAACTGGATGAAGGGTTGTGCACGCGGACACAGCATAACAGTATTTATCATGCAGCGTTCAATAGGCCAGTTTGTTTATTCCAGTTTTCGTCGGAAATAACTTTCCACTCTGTATTCGTGGCCTTTTAAAGCGCGTTCGTATCCCAGCGCGACGATGAACACTCTCTTCCAACTCGTTTTTTAAACGTCTGGAGCGCAAATGTAACATTTTTAAAGCGTTTTGGAAACTTTTAGCCTGCTTCCTTTGTGTCGTGCGGAGTTTGAGGCCCGTCCTCCCCCCGCTCCATGATTCCCCGCGAACCGTTTCCGTTAAATCCGCGATATCTTATCGTTCCACAAAATCGATTTCACGGCGATGGAGGCGAACAGATAACGAGTTCCACCTCAGATCGATAAGGATTTATTTTGTGTTCATAGACGGCTCAAAAAGAAGAAGAGAAATAGTAATTGAGGGGGGTGGAAATGGGTGTGAAGCGTAAGGCTGAGACTCTTCATGGCGACTTTGGGGTCACTTTCTGAGAGGATGAAGAAACACAATCCCCCCCTTTCTTCCCCCCTCATCGTTTTCTGCAGCAGGAGAATAAGTCCTGTAATAAAGCAGCACTAGAATTTGATTGACAGCTCGTCACTGCACGTGGCTGTGAATGTCCGCGCGGCTCGCGCTTTGAAGTGAACGCTGCAGATTTGCACAAGTGATAAACCTGACATCATTAAAAAAAAAAAACCCAGCATGGTTTATCCTAAAACTACTTTACTATAACACGGCAATGCATATCAATAGATTTAGGTTTGCCAATCATTCTTGCTGATTTTTTTTTTTGTAAAAGGAAGTCATTTTATTAAAGAAATGTTTAATGCTGCTTTTATATGGTTTATATAAATAAAAAAAATAACGCTGAAAAGAAGTGTGTGTGTGTATGTGGGAAAGAAACCTATATTATGTGTTCTCACACTTAGTCAGTCTGCCCAGCCTGAATCAGTGAAATTGATACTTTCGGTTTGTTTGCTATTCGGCTTGGTTTCACTGCACGTTGTCATAAAACTCATTCACTGTTCAGAAATATGGCTGGCAGTGCTGGGGAAAAACAGACAGACTAACCTTTTTCCAGTCCGAGAATTAGAAATCTTTAAAAATCACCAACGCACAAAGAATGCACACTGTTTCTCATTGCAAGGAAACCTCCCTTGAGCACTTGGAACAGCACTGAGACCACCTCAGATCAGACGGCATTGGACCAGTTGTTTTGGTCCTCAGTCGAGTGATTATTGTTTTGTTCTGCCCTGCACAAACGAACCACACCGATGGGGAAAACGTAACAGGGTTTGATTCAGACTGTGTAGACATTACATAAGGCATGGTAAAGGTTTCTGAGTGTTATGAAAATGATGACGGTTTCTACCGTTTTCAAGAAAAGTATGGCGTAGCAGTTCATCACAGAATTGGTATTATATGGTCAAGCATTGTGAGCAGTGTCACAGTGGTTAAAGGCTCTGGGTTACTGATCACTAAGGCGCGATTTCAAGCTGCCGCTAGCTATGTTTCCATCCAAGTTGCAAATTTAACTTTATGCAAAAAAAAAAAAAATTGGAATATCACAGGAAACATTTGCAAATAAAGCACTGTTTCCATGTTTTCGAGGAGAGCAAAATCCTGGGAAACTGGTGTCTCGTTCGCCGCCATTTTTACTTTTCTGCGCCAATTAGCCATGATTTGTTGAGGCAAAGTCACATGATTTATTTCTTTCTTTTTTTTTTAAATGTCGAATTTGTTTGGTTTCCCTCGTAGTTTATGCGCATGTCTTTTTATCAAATAAAAAACCTATCTGCCTCAGTTGTGCGCACACGTGTGTTTTTTTTTTTTTTTTTTTTTTTTTTTTTTGTGCACGTTTCAGAGATTTTATTCACATCTGGTGTTTCCATCCAGCGTTTTTCTTTTTTTTTTTATGCGACATCACAAAATTCCCTTAAAAATATGTGGATAGAAACATGGCTACTTTTGGACCCTTGAGCAAGGCCTTTAACACTAATCTGCTCCAGGGCCGACCTTTCACGGCTGTCTGTGCACACTGACCTCAGCTTCCTAACCAGCCATGATATTTCACTCCCGAATCATTCCTAAAATCTTATCGATGAGTGTCTGAAAAAATTTCGTGCCGCATAAACAGACAGTTTAACAGTCTGTGAGCACCAGCTGAGTCAGCCAGTGTTAAAAAAGAACAGATGATACCTGTGATATTCTTAGTAAAGCATTTTGTGATGTAATTTATTGCGATATCAGTATCATGGCATCGTGATATGAGATCACCGTAGTCGAAAGAGACAGATTGGTATTTTGTTAGATCTCTGTTAGAAAATAGGACTTGATGAGTACGTGTTTTTTGATCGTTGAGTCCTCGTTATTTTAGCAGATTAGTCATGGGCTGGCTAAATATTGAGGAAGAATAGTCATTAGAAAATAGTCTATTGAGTCATCTTGCAGTTCTGATCAGTGACTGTTTAGACAATAAGGTCTGTATTTATATTTATGAGCGGTTTTTGTTCTCCATCAGCACACAATTTCAACTGAAATCGTGTTCATCTTTGCTTCTTTGGCTCTCACATATGAAGGGACAGGACTTGGTAAAATTTACTGAACCACGAAGTTAAGATGGCTTTATTCACAATGTGCACAATTTGAATCGGCTTCCTCAAAATTGTCTTTGGTTGTAAAATGTTTAGAGGACAGTAGGGACTTTGTTGGTGTTATTAGATGCTTCGATATGTTGAGAGGGTGAATACAAATGTGAAAAGTAGCACTTAAGAAAACACAAAGCACCTATCGATACCATTATTCTAATATTAGAACTTGAAAACTAGACTTGGACTGTCAGGCATTGTGTTTTTTTTGTTGTTGTTGATGATCTAACCCATTTAGCAGTACTTGGGGGGGGGGGATTATGTAATGATGATCAGTGACCATTTAACCAATACTACATTCATAATGCCCTAATTGGTTTTTACGATCCTTGAGGTGGAGCAGCTTCTCTTCTCCATCAGCACAAGTGTGAATCGTTTCGGTCAGCCATGATGGAACAGGAGGTTAGACGGAGATCCGGTTTGTTTGTTGGTTTGTTTGTACACATTCATCCAAGGAAGGAGACTTGGTCACTGTTTCCTGTCCTTTTTTCCCCCCACCCAGAGCGATGACGGTGCATAAGCTGTACATCCGGTGAGATTCGGCTGTGTTTTTTAATCCGTGTTTAGCGAGGGATGATGGCTGAAGAGTCTCCGTGAGTTAGTCAGAGAGCAGATTAAAGTCTCTCGTGGCCTCTATTTTGCAGCCTTAACGCTTTAACATCTGCTGTATTGGAACAGAACGCAATGTCGTGGTACAGTCTATAAGTTTATAGTTTGGATTGTTATTGCTTATTAGGTTTTATTGTGCTTGCTGTTGGAATATTTCCAAAATCCTGTTTGAGGAAAAGGGGGGAAAAAAGAGAGAGAGAGTGGTTGATTAGTTGTATGTTTTCATTTTGTGTCGTAGCACTGAATCTCACAACTCTGTGTTCAACTCAGTTCTGACATTCCAGTTAAATATGCATCGTGTTCAGGTGCGGTCGGTTTTTTTTAGGCTTCTGGACCGGAGACCCGTTTCTGATGCCTGTGTCTGGTTAACCAAGAGCTGCGTGCTGTGATGTGGTGCATTGTGGGAAAGCCCAGTTTTAAAGCTTTTCTGTGATGTGGAAGAGAAGTGCTCTCGGATCACCTCACTACTGCTGCGTTAAATCATCCTTGACCACTTCACATCTGCTAAGTGTGTGTTTCTTGAACTCTGATTGCAGATGATATTCAGATCTGTAGACTTCTCTACTTCACTTGGAGTGTCTGGATTTTTCTTATGACGCAGCGTGCAGCTTTGTGTAAAGCCTCGGTCTTTATGAGAGTTGATGATTCATTGCGTTGCTCATTTTATCGGTGGCATGTACATTTGACTGGGTCATCGATTTTCGTCTGGTTTCTGTTCGACTCGGAATTGAAACGGTATTTTATTCTGTAAACGTGATGTCTTTTAATGTTCCTCATCCAATTGGCTTAGTTGGGGTGTGCTTTATTTTTTCACATTTTATGATTGTGTCCTACTTTGCAAAATATGGGAACTTTCATACCTAGTCTTTTTTTTCTTTTTTTTTCTTTTCAAACTGTTTTTATTTCTTCTGAAATTTGGTGGATTTACCCTCAGATGACGGTTCGTTGCGGCTGGAAATCGAGAATTTTGATGCGGGTCAAATATTTTCAAGGCCGTCCTAATTTTCAAGAAGGTCCCCTCAGCGCAGTTTGCTAATGTGAAATCAATTCGCGCCAAGTCGAGCTGCCAAAATGCACTAGCACTGAAATGTTAAACACTTGATTCCTCATGACCAACTAGCAAGTTGCTGCTGTTCTTGTCCGTTTCGTAGTCACGAAATCTGTGACTGGCTTTTTAAAATTTTATTTGCGTTGATTATGTTTAGACAAGCTTGCGAGAACATCCCCGTGTGTTTATAAAATGACTCGGTGCCAGTGTTTTGACCAGTGACCAAACAAGCCAGATGAACAGATTTACTTTTGGTAGGCATGTTTATATTCGCTAAATATAAAAGTGGGAAGTGGGGAAACCCCCGTGGGGACCTGTCGACGTTCTGCAGTGACTTTATAACATTTAATCTTGGTGCAGATTAAAGGAAATGAAGTGTAAGTCTTAGCTTGAATTAAATTCATAAATGTTGGTTGTAAAGGATCAGATTAGAGGTCACCGCATCAGCATGAGCACAGTCAGTTTGTTATTCTATTATTATTTTTATTATTATTTCATGTAAAAAAAATTTTTTTGAGGTTGTCCGTTGTATAAGTAGATTCAATAGGTTGCTGATAAACTGGTCACGTGCATTTTCATTACATTATCTACCACTTTTTAGGCAAGTTAATTACTTTTCTGGGCGACCAAAGTAATTAGTAATCTGCAGCTCACTTGTCTGGAAGGCCGGCTAATGATTCTTCCACCCCGACTTTTTTTTTATCATCCCCCCCCTTCCCCCATGATAGTAGTTGCATCTAGAAACTGATCTGGAATCATAGTGCTCTTAATCAAAAGCCTGAGTGTTGGCCATGGAGCAGAGTTTAAGCAATTTTTGTTCCGAAGCTCATTGTTCCGACTTCCCTCCCGCAGGGTTGTAAAGTCGCAGAGTCTATGTGTGTGTGCTGAGAAATTGTGAGCGATACCAGCATCAGAATGAGCACTGCAGGAACGGACAAGGAGCTCAGCGATCTTCTGGACTTCAGCGCTGTAAGTGCGGATTTCTGCCACTCGCTATGCCTCTGAACTTCTCACCGACGCGTGCCTTTTATACGTTTGCCCTTCTGCTGGTGTAAATGTGTTTCTCTTTGCTCTCTCCTGTAGATGTTTCCTCTTCCAGGGGCGAACGGGAAAAGCAGAGCCAACGCTCAAGCCGCCGGTCAGTTTGGAGGCTCAGGTAGGCCACAACATTTCACTCAGCTGATCTTATTCATTCATTTATTTATTTATTTTTAAAATTATTATATAAAGATGAGAACTCCATTTGAATCCTCAGGCAACACTTGATTTATTCAAGAAAATTGGTGCAGTTCAATTTCGTTTTTTCTTCAAACAGTGGCACGTGTTCCCCCTACACCATGAATCATCTTGAAATGATTCACGCCACATGTCATGACTGGGGACTGTAATCAAGAAACATGGCTTTAAAAAAAAGGTTAACAAAAAACAGTACTGGTGCAACAGTTCTTTTGAAGCGTCTCGTAAGGATCTCGGATCATCCGTTTTGTTTTAGTATCTGAATATTGGTGAAAATGTTTGCATTGTTTTGATAAACTAGCGTGATTGCATTCTTCTGTCAATCTTTTTTACTGCCCACCCTTTTTCTGTTATTTGAAACATGGGGTTATTATGAGAACTGATGGAACATCCTCCCCTACAGACGACAACAACAACAACAAGACACAGTACACAACGACAAATATTCAAGCCAAACCTTTCTCGCTACTCATCACCCCAGTGATGTGTATCTCTCTCTCTCTCTCTCTCTCTCTCTCTCTCTCTCTCTCAGCACTCCCTACCCCACTCCTTTCATGTGCTTTCTCTCCAGGGTGAATCTTTAATGCCTCTGTTAATTACTCTGTGGTGTTCAGGCGAGAGGAGCTTTCCCCTTCGGTAACTAATCACCTGTAGTGCTCAATATAACTGAGTGGCTCACTGGAGATGAGCTCCCTGTCCTGTACAAAGACTGATATTAACTTACAGGTCCCTGTTTGAAATAAGATCGGGGTGCAGCGACACGCTTCTGTTGAATTTACGCACTGTAAAAGGTGACGGTTACTCGCATTGTCTAGGCGTTTGGTTTCTGTGTCGTGGGATGCAGCGCTCGCAGGCCGGAGGACAAAAGCGCTCTACTGGAATAGTAGATGAGCAAGACAGGAGCACTTGTGCTTCCTACGGTTTCGGTAGGAACAGTGTGTACGTTTGTACGCCACCGGCGCTTTTACAGATTTCTTTACAAAAAGTGGACGTGTGTGTGTTAATGGTGTGGACGTGTTGACTTGGTCAAAGGCAAAATCACTGAATGCTCTCGAGTGTTGGTGTTGGTCCCCAAGAGAGTGGAAGGTAGATATACATGCCTCTATACACACCTATACATGTACCTCTACATATACACACAAACAAATGTCTGAAGGCTTTCACACATGCGCACCTATACAACTACACACACCTGTGCATAGACGCCTGTATATATGTGTGCGCACACACGGGGATGAAGGCTTACACACATGCACACTCCTATACCAATACACACGACTCTACTTGTACAACTACACACACACAAATATGCGGCTGAAGGCTCATACACATTCACACTCCTATACACTTGTCAAAAGTATCGGTAGTTCGGTACCAAGTCAGTACTAAAAAGAAAAAAGTTGACGGTACCAGATTTTCATAATTACCGCGAGTACTGGGTCGGCTGGGTACTGACACGCTGTCTGACAGGTAGTCAGTTGGGAACTTTTCACGGGTGCACCGTGCAACAAGGACACACGGGCTGCGCCCGAAACTGCATGCTAACTTAAAACATCGCAGCCGAAATACGTGTATTTAGCCTACTATATAGTAGGGAAATATGCAGTTTTGGATGCAGCAATGGCCACTGATGGAGCTGCTGCTGCTTTGTTGACTACAAATCCACAAAAGTTTCTGGACAAGAAAGGTGCAAAGCGCCACATCTGGAAATATTTTGGCTTTGAGGCAGATCACAAAAGGAACATCATCAATAACCATGAACCGATTTACAAATCAAAGTTTTTTGACGAAAGGAGGAAACGCATCTGACCTATTAAAGCACCTTAAATACCGACACCTGGATTTGGGAATATTTGGTTTTGTTTTTCATTTAAAATGATCGTCGTTCATTTGCTTTTGTTGTGTGGACGCTCGTTTTCCCACTTTTGATGCTGTTACCGCCAAGTGTGTAAAAGCCGCTCCCCTAAAATTTATGTGCGGACAGATTAACCGTGCTTTCAGGTAGAGCGGCTGGCTTAACCGCAGTATTTATTCAAGGAGTTTAAGCAGGTGAGTTTCAAATGATGGTAGCGGTTGCTGAATGTTGTAGCATGGTCTGTGTAGCATACGTGCGTTTAACACTGATACGGTCAGGGGTCCTTATTAACCATTTAATGCTTTTAACTTTTACTGGGGTAAAATAAACTGGAGGACATGATGGGGTTTGCTAATTTTACATACCAGAGGCTTTTTGATGAGCTATATATCTGAAATTTATGTGTTGGAAAATAATAGATGTGTCTAGCACGGCTTATGTCTTTAATATCAGTCAGAAAAGCGTTTCTGCTCTTGGTTGGATAACTGTAGTAGCTTTAATAATGAAATACTTGAAGTATACATGATGGCATTTTTAAAAATACATTTTATATTGATATTTACCTTTATTAATAAAATAGTGTGTACGGTTAGCATGTTTTTTTTTGTGTGTCTTGCCTCGGTACTGAAATTGGTACCGAGTACTGTGGAATTTTACTGGTTTTGGTACCGTGACAACCCTGCACCCACACCTATACATAGACACCTGTACACACACAAGGCAGAAGGCTTATACACAGTCACACTCCTATACCTGTACACACACCATTCTCTATACACGTACCTCTACCTATACAACTACACACATCTATACACAGACACACACACACAGGGCTGAAGGCTTACACACATGCACATTCCTATACCTACGTATACGGAAACCTTGCCCTACACACACACACAACTCTACCTGCACAAAAGTTCAGCTCTGTACACACGTACATTTCTAAACACACACACGTGCATCTCTACCTACATGGACCTCTGAACAACTATAGTCACACCTCTATATGTACAGACTATCTGCACACACACACACACACACCTCTATGCACACATACATGCTGCTGTAGGTGAGCGTTATTACAGTGTTGTAGCCAGTCACACTTAATTGACATTTCAGGTGACCTGCTTTTCGTTACACGTTTTTTTTTTTTTTTTTTTTTTTGTCACACATGAAGGTCACGGTTTTTCACAAGCTTTAACACCCACCAAACCACAGGAGCTGACCGCAGATGTGCACGCTGACCTTCTCCAGCTGGAGATAGTCTTTTACTGAAGCTACAACTCCGAGAAGCCTTGAGAAGAAGAATGAGTCACTAAACAACTGCATTGTCACTGTGCGAAATACTGCGTTATTTTCGTCACAAAGACAATTTTGGATCTCCTGAGCATGATTTTATATAAAGACATAATGGGCTTGAAGGAAAGCAGTGAATTCTTAGTGTGGTCTAGTTTAATTTTCCAGTCTTCAGTGTCTGCCACACTCTGTCCTCTTTCACGGTTTCCACACCTCACTTCTATCCTTCACTGAAGATGGTTCGGCTTTGGCTTTCTGAAAGCAATAGCAACACACACACACTGTTCTCACACAGTCATTTAGAAATGCAGAATCACTGTTTAAATTTATCAACATCTTTTGAGGTTAGCTGCTACCGGTTATGAACACGGGCTGTCAGAAAGCAACCGTGCATCAGCTGCGGTTATGTGATTAGATCAGCTAGCATGAGGAAGAATTAATTCCCTGAGGTGTTGCTGGCCAGGGAGTTTCATTTACTGAGTATGTGAAAGTGAGAATAACCGGGATATATATATAACTGCAAAACTCCACTGAAAGACACAGAGGAACACTGAGGTTTGCATGAAGCAGAACTTTCCGTTCCTGAAGGCAGCCGTGGGCCTCCGAGTGAGAAGGGAAGCGTGAAGATCTACGGTACTGTGCTAGAGTTTTGGGCACACGCAAAGAAATGCTGTGGAGCAAAGATGCCTTCAGTGTAATGAAATGTTTCTACATTTAAAATAAAAATACAGTAAAGAGCAGTGAACAGTAGTACATGAAAACAAAATAAATATTTGGTTTGACAAAAATTTTTTAAATAGTAGTCTCAGGTAGAATTCATGCAGTTTTATAAGGAAATGTGCTGTAAGTTTTATTGAGCATTTTACAGAACCAGCCACGGTTCTCCTGGAGACTGACCGTCGCTTCTTATTTTTGCAGCAAAACCCAGCAGCTTTCATCATGTTTATTGTCTGAAAAGTGTCTCTGGCGTAATACGCTGCTTTCTTTACTGACATACAAACATTTTTCTGTAACATTTAATTTTGTGCCAGAAAACTAATGTTTGGGAATATAATATGGGTTTTGTACTGACTTGATAATGCAGAAGTCATAAAATACAAATCTGTAACAAAGTTTGTACTAAACAGGGTGCCAAAACCTTTGCACAGTACTGTAAGTTTTATTCTTTGTGTGTGTCTTTATGTATACAACCCCAATTCCAAAAAAAAAAAGGTTGGGAAGCCGTGTGAAATGTCAATTAAAAACAGAATGCAATGATTTGCATATCTCATAAACCCATGTGTTCTTCATAATAGAACGTGGAAAACATATCAAATGTTTAAACTGAGTAAATGTGCCATTTTAAGAAAAAGATGATCATTTGAATTTGACGGCCCCAGCATGTATCAAAAAAGTTGGGACGGGGCAAATAAAAGGCTGGAAAAGTAAGTGTTAATAAAAAGAAACAGCTGGAGGAATATTTTGCAACTCAGTAGGTTAATTGGCAACAGGTCAGTAATGTGATTGGGTATAAAAAGAGTATCTTAGAGAGGCAGTGTTTCTGTTTCAACTCCTTTTACTGGTTTGAAAAAAAATATCTACATATATCTATTTTCCCTCACACGGACAGTGAGATAGCGTTTGGCAGAATTGAGAGCTGTCAGCCAATAAGACACGGGTATTTTCCTGTAAACTCTGTCTGATTGATTGGTCTCGTACACTGAAGATATAAAATTACAGGCGGTCGTCTTTTACTGACGTACAGTTATGTGGTGACAAACCACTCCAAGTGGAGGATTATTCGGGGCTACAGAATGCCCAGGCCGGGTTATGCCCCTGGCAGCCACGCAAAACGTGATGATTATTTTAAAAATGCATTTTACTTAATATTGTTTTCTTAACAATAAATTTGTAATGCAAGTAACGTAATTTTATTGACCGCAGCAACTAATCAAATTGCATAAATTTAAGATGTGACGCGTTCCATTACTGCGTTATCAGAAAAAGTCGTTAGATTACAGTAACGCGTTATACCTGACTCTTGTAGCCTGTTTTTGAATATCATGTAGAATATCATGTTTGTGCCTTCGACCAAATGGCAGCAAGTCTTTGGTTAAGATTTTCCAACATTTCGAGGCAACTGTTGTCTGTGCAAGTGAAACTGTTCATCTAGCGTGTGTGTGTAGTGCTGTGGGATTTGGAAACACTCCAGTTACTGCATCGAGAAGCATATGTATCAGATAGAAACTCTTGTTTCAGGAAGTCAGTAGGGTTTTTTTGTTCTTTTCTTTGGTAACTTGTCAAGGGGAGAAGAGACGAAAGCAGATAATCAGTAGGCTGGTGAACCTATTTTAAAGGCAAGGAAACTACAAATGGGAAAAAAAAAAACACCCCCTGATGAACCCACAATCTGCTCTTCCTTTTAACGGGGGTACAGATTCGTCTGTTTGTTTTGTATGAACTACATGACCTATAGAACGGCATGAGATTCAGTGACCGAAAAAAGCAACCCCTGTATGTGTCTGATGAAAATGATCTCTATGTAATATCACTTTATTGATTTGAAAATGTGTTGATAGGAAAAAGAGTGAAAGTGTGCCTGACGATGATTATATTAGAGCCTTAGTCTTACAAATATTAAGACCTGCGTAATACTTGTAATAAGTAATTGACTATTATATTAAAAGAAGTTTGAATCTGCTTATCAATAACGTGTTGTTTTTATCTTCTGTATTGTACAAAGGAAGTATTTGCGGTCTACATCTTTTTTTTTTTTTCTTCTTTTTTTTTTCTTCCCTGTAAGCTGTTGGATATGTGTCTGATCTGATAAAACCTTGTCTGTTTTGGTATTATACATGAACGTGTATGTTCTGTGGCTTTGTGGTTTCAGCCCTTTGTGGTCATCTTTTGTGTGCATGTGTATGTCATAAGTTACACTCATCTCCTATGACTCAGGGGTGACTAGACCAATTCCAACATTTTTCCTCGTAATTATAGCTCAGTCTTTTTAACGGGCTTACTGTGTGCCCTCTTCTCCTTAATGAGGTGTGTGAATGTGTCAGGCTTGACTCACAGCCCTCTGAGCTTTACCGTGTGCGCGCGCGCACACACACACACACACACACACACACACACACACACACACATACACATATATACACACACACATATATATATACACACATACACAGTGTCTCAGTCGTGCCTGCGAGGCAGAGAGCGGCATAGAACTAAGGTTTCACGACTGGCAGCTTGCGTCTCTATTGTCCTCTGTAATCACTGTGTCTGCACAAACAGGTAGCGTGCGAGAGCACTTTGAGCCAATGAATAGTGCATCGGCTGTCCAGACGCTAATGACTCAGCGGCTCGTAAAAGAAAAGAATATGGATGAACAGATGCATGTACACACACGTGTACACGTCCACAAGGAACTGAGAACGTTTAGGAGGGTATAAAGTCGTGATTTTGCAGTACAGGTCTCTCATGTGACCCTGCGCTCATGCTGACAGGATCAGCTGCAGCCATTAGGTTCTAACCACCAGTGGAAAAATGCATGTTGGGGGTTTTTTAATTTTTTTTTTTTTAAAATCTAATTTTTTTTGAGCCTTCAGAGCGAAGTTTTGTTTATTCAGGTGCTGGGGGAATTGGCTAGTAACTTCTGGGTGCAGTCCTTTTTTTTCCTTTTTTTCTTTTTTTTTTTTGCTCTAGAGCTCTAGAGCGGGATGGTTTCTACACATCTTCCCTTCCGTCTTCTATTAATCATCCTCTGTGTTAATAAGAGCGAATGTTCAGCATGCTTATGAATATGGATTTAAGCTATTTTCGAGAGTTTCTCTCCTACACCCCCACGTATCCTCGCCCTCCTGTTGCCTCTCACATTCCACAGTATTAGCTGTCTTGTTCGTTTTCTCGCTCGCTCTCACTTCATGAATAGCTGTAAATGGCTGGCTCCCTGCACCCCGTCATCCTTAAACGTTCTTTTAAGCAACGCCGGTGAAAGGTTCCGAGCTTGCAGGAAGTAGCTGTATTGTTGACTAAATAAATGGCCCTTAATGAGATTTCCAGGGGCATTGTTTAAAGGCAGGTAGTGTGGCGTAGAGAAACAGATCGCCGTTTCACACACTCAAACTGTTCTTTCCTGTTTTTTCGGTTCTGCTCTGTTGATGATGTGTGCGCGCATTGACAGGGGAGCCAGATAGCACCACACTTCTGAGTGCACCAATTTCAGACGGGGGGTGTGTGAATGTGTGCGTGTCGATTGAATTTTCTGACACGAGCCCACGTCTCTCCACTCCAAATCACCCCGGAACGCCGGCGGCAGATTACGGTTGTCACGGCAATGGCACCGGCCTCGCGTTTTGCTCCGGTTCTGCTCCGTTGCCGACGCTGTCATGATTCCCTCCTCTCCCTCCCTCCCTTCGCTTTTAATTAGACAACAAAAAGATATGAATATTCATAAGTCTGGAGTTCATTAATATGCACACTTATGCAGATGAGCTCACAATTAAGGCTCTTCTCCCCAGAGATCGTCGCCAGCGTTACAGTGAGGGAGCTGTGAGCGAGGTGGGGGATTCTGGAAATTTCTGCTCCATATATTTAACATTCTCCTGATTCCGCTACCGGTTTCTGTGTTTTGAAATCGATTTTAAGTTAACGATAGTGCACTGAAAACAGCAGATTATTGATTAAATGGACAGACATGCAAACCAATGTGTCACATGTATGTTTTTATAATAAACGTGTCAGACTCTTCACACCTTTAGGATGCCCAGATTAGACTCTAGTACCTATAGCATAATGATTAATCCGGTTCTGGCCTGGGCATGCCCCTGTACGGACCGTACAAATAACGGTGTACAAACTAACAGGCGTGAGCTATTAATGAAGGGACCCCTTGAGGTTTAATATATACAACTTACCGCATATCGCTGTTTTTTAAAAAAAAAAAAAATTTCCCCCTTTACATTATTCATCATGGCAAAGCATTAAAATTAAATTAATCCGCTTCAAATGGATGGATTACCCAAAATCCATTCTTAATGGTAGGCTGGCATGGGCCAATGCAGAAATAACACTGTGATTGCGCTCAGCGTTTATGCTGTGCAAGCCGTGGGTATTTTTATTTTGTTCCGATTTCACAGCTTTTATTAATAGCTGACAGAATCTTCTGGAACGACTCGCTAAGCTGTTACTTTCTCTGTGTCGGCACCGAAACAGGCCAGGAAGCAGAATGTTCTACACTAAACAGCCTGTTTTTTTTTTTTTGTTTTTTTTTTGTTTTTTTTTTTAATAAACACTAATAATGTCAATTATAATCACTTTGCAGGAGCGATAACTGGTTTAACATGAGTAGCAGGTGTAAACAGCGACGTGTGCTTGTGTTGCAGGTTTGGAAGACCGGAGTGGATCAGGCTCCTGGGGCTCAGCAGAGCAGAACAGTCCATCCTTCAGTTCACGGGTAAGAACTAACAGAGCCCCATGGCTGCGAGTACATAAAGCACATAGCATGCTGAGACAGAGCTGCTTTTACAAGCTAAACAGTCTCTGTCAATGTTACAGCCCATTAGGTGTGAAAAACGGACAAACCGAACTGGATGTTTCATGTGTTTGCTCTCGAGGCTGACTGTTCCTAGTGTCTTTATGGAATGTGGAGCTTTGCAATTAAAACACAAAGACAGCAAACAGCCATTTTCATACTGCATTAATAATTTCAGAACAAGTTTTCTAGGGTCTTTTTTTGGGGAAGGGGGGGGGGGTTATAGAGCAATTGGGCAGAGCATATAATCCTTTTTGAATGAACCATTTGCAACCCCCCAAAAATATAGCAACCTGTGAACATCTGGAATGTTTCCTTAACGTTTTCCTCCCACACACATGTACACACAGCTGATGCTTAGAGCTCTGCATCCTCAGGTCATCTGACAGGAGCTCAAGACACGACCACTGATTAAATTAAGGATCAGACATGGATCAGACACGCTGTTTTAAAAAAAAAAAACAAAAAAAAAAAACCCCAAGCAAGGCTCTTTAGCCGCTCTGTAAATACGCACAGACCGCTGCTAACGTAATGGTTGAGTCACAGTTTGTGATCCTCAGGCACCTTTTACACGTAGGGGAGGTGTTTGTAGGTCAGTCGGTCAGCCAGCGAGCTTCAGAGGCGTACTGACATCGATCTGATAAGAAGAAGCGATCACTCAGACGCAGTAGATATCCTACATCAGGGATCGATACACAGTCGATAGTACTGATATTAGTTTACATCCTGATCATCCTGAAATATTACAACAATAACAATGTATACCGAACAAATAATTTCTCTATAAATACAGTAATTCATAAAGTGGCTTCCTTATTTATAAAAAAAACCCAAAAAAACAACTCAAGCTTCATTTTGAATGGAGCGCAGGATAATGATGGTGTTCTGAAGTGTCCTTGGTGGTGTCCTTGCAGCATGCCGTGTGATCGTATGAGCTTAGTTTGTGGTATAAATGCTCATTTCTTTTGTGTGTGTTTTGTGAAGGCATTTGACAATGTGGGCCATTATAATGAGCATGAAAGCATGTCCCCTTCATCGATGTACAGCTCAGGAATTGGAGGTATGTCTGCTCATAAAATATATAAATATATTCTGCCATGTTGCTGATTAAAAAAAAATAAATTTAATTAAAGGTGGGAGGGTGAATGATTTCAAGCCAATTAAAATTTAAACACCTGTACATTTATCGAGAACTGAGTTAAGTGTTGTGCAAAATCCTACTATTGCTATTCATACATACAATAATCCACAAATGTTTTTGATACAGTCCTGGCTGATGAAGTACTTTTACTATGTTGTTTGCTATGTAAGGGATTAAATACGATGGGGCACTCTGTAGGAAAATAATCCATGATGTGTTGTGATGCAAGCCAGTGATCATTTTCCTTTAACAGCATATCCTGAAGTGTTTTATTCCTCTTATATCACTACAATTTGCCGATGAGTAAATTGTTTAACATTTATTAAGGAATGACTCATCGTATTCGCAAACGTTTATAGTTACATTTAATTGTCATGGAACGTCCAAGACACAAGTTAGTTCCTGTTATGGGTTATGTTATAGTAGCTATAAAGATTCATTACCTCACCAGCCTGTCTTGAAGTTAATAAGACGGGGGGAACGCAACATTTCATGTTACAGAGCAACAGGAATGTCCTCTGTTGGAAAGTGTACTGGCACTGGAGACTCCTTCTCCTTACAGAAAGCTTCGCCTCAATGATTATACGTTTTGTTTTTTCTTTTTATTTCTTCATTAAATAAAACACAGTATTGACTTGGATTATATACCACACAAGTCCCAGTGAATGAATTGTTACTATAGAAACAGTACAATATTAGAATTAGTGCATTAATATAAACTGGGGATTTGGCTTAGTTTCTGACCAATCAGATTTGAGAATTCGACAGCACTGTGCTTTTAATAACACTTGTATGATTAGACACACAGCACCCTCATGTCTTATTGGCATCCTCACTCCGGAAGTGGTCTCTCTGGAATTCCCTCAGTTCAAGCCGACGTCGGTGGTGTTCGGGGGTGTGGGGATGGGTGTCAGGAGTGGGGTTAAGTCCACTGGAGCGCAGCCCTCTCCACTGGGACTTAAACAGGGGGAGACTGCTGCCTCTCGTGAACAGTGCTAGCAAGGAGGGGGGCTGTGTAATTAGCGCCGGAGCATTTATAACGGGCCAGTTTGTTGTTTGGAGCGCAGGCTGAGGCCGTAAACAGTGCACCTCATACACTCTGGCAGAACAGCCGAGCCAGATGGAGGCCGGCCAAACACTGAGAGAGTAGCCCTTCATCCAGCACCGTCTCGCTATTCATAATGCGCTACTGTACTGTGCTCTCGCTTTGATATTTAATGTATGCAAAGCATTTGTTTGGTTGTGTTTAACATCGACAGGGTTCTTTATTTCTGGCAGACGTTTATAAGACGTTTGCCGGGTGTCTGTTTGTGTACACACGCCTCAAATACAGTATTGTTAAATTTCCACTAACATGTCCATTACCAAACCAAATTTCTGCTTTTGTGGGAAGCAGCATTTAGTGTTAATTTGACCAAAACCAGAAGAAGCTCCCAGGGTGTCTTTGAAAAGTCTTTATTAAATAGAACACAAAAGAATTCGTCCCCCGCATCATTACACGCCATGCTTGCACATCCCATCACCGTTTTTGTTTTAAAACCGTGATCTGAATGTGTAAGATCGTAGAAAGATCCTTGTAATTATCCCATTCATTGGATATTGAACAGATTTTCACCTTATTTGAGCGCAAGCGGAATTATTTTTGATTTACGTGTGTTTTCTATAAAGGGTTTTTATTTTGGTTTCCTGTCAGTTGGCTTATGAAGAGATTGTTGGGTTTGAGATATGACCTTACTATAACAGCATGTGCTCTGCATTGCAGGTAAATCAGACAGAGGACCTTACCCCTTTGGCACACAGGTATCATCTAATGGAACTCATGTTATGCTTTAGTCACGTGATACAATTTTTTTTTTTTTTGTGCTGCTAATTTAAATTTGATCAACTCCTCTTTGCTCTCCAGTTCCTGCCAGGGGAGATGTCCATGTCCAATCCTGATGGCCTGTCCCCGTCCGGCGTAAAAGCCACATCGCCATTCTACGGATCGTACCCCGCCAATCGTAGGAGGCCTCTGGAAGGCGTGCTCGGTGAGCTAGCTAGCGAGAGAGCGTGGGGACTTGTGGAGACCCCCTGCTAAAATCTAGAGCACTTCAGAAAACCTTTGTCTCATAAACTTTCGTGACTGTGGGATTGTTTTTGTTTTTTTTCTTTTCCACCGTTCAGATACCCCGCCGAAGAAGATCAGGAAAGTACCACCTGGTCTCCCATCCACGGTAAGTGCAGTCATCTGTGGTCTGTGGGCGTCTGAGTTTTTGACATGTGTGTGTGACCTCATTAGAATACCATAGCTCTTTCGGAGCTCAGAGTCTGGGTCCGGATTACCAACAATGCATCAGACTAAACACAAAACACACACAAAATACATTTAAACACATCATACAAACACAAATAAATCCACATTTGAATGTAAGCGTGAACTGTTCAGCTATAAGTGGCTCTTCCTATTTTTGGGTTCGTGCTTACTCATGCAATTTGCTTTTAAGCATTCATGCATGTCTTTTTGTCAAAATAATAAGCCCACTCCACCTCTCTGAAACACTCACACGGTGCATTATGACGTTATTTTAAAAACTGTATTTAGTTACTTAAAATATTAAGTATTCGGATGTTAATAAGGATATAATTTTATATGTCCCAAACCAAACCCTATAATAGGAGGTGTTTTTCTTTCAGAAGGTGAAAATTTTATTTTTGTGATCCAAGAGGCAAAATTATTATTCTATTATCCGTTACTATGCATAAATGAATAGATGACTAATCCAAAACATTACCGTGTCACTGATCTTTAGCTAGTTCCCAAATTAATTCAATTATTTCTTGTCCGCTATAAATGCTCGCTGCATAGGGCAGACGTTTTCTGACTTTTCACTGCATATTATAAACGGGAAAATAAATTCAAACAAAACCATGTGAAAATAATAAATAAATATAATGCACTACAGTTATTTATTGTTTTGGTATTTTCCATCTCGCTCGTCATCCATCGAACACCCAGTCTCTCCCCACCGCACCCCAGGGTTTAGCAAAATGGAGTTCTCTTACCTACATAGTCTAATAAAATTAAATGTTTAATAAAATGGCATTTCTAAAAAAAAAAGTGAGCTACAACTCTAACAGAAATACTTCAGTTGGGGGGGGGGGGGGGGTGATGTATGTGTGTGTGTATGTGTGTATATATATATATATATATATATATATATATATGTGTATGTATATATATGTATGTATATATATGTATGTGTGTGTGTGTGTGTGTGTGTGTATGTATATATATATATATATATATATATATATATATATATATATATATATATATATATATATATATATATATATATATAAAAGTCACATCCTTTAGATACATGTTTAAATAGCCTTGCAGTAGGTGACTAAAGTAATTGATAGGGTCTTAAACTTCTGCATGTGGGTTGTTTTTTTTCCCTTTTGAAAATCTAAAGAATATTGTTCTCACAGCTTTAAGTCTGCTCTTGCCCAGCCCGCTACATCCCATGACTGATTGAGAGTCCGGTTCTAATACCTGGTCTTTTAGTTGTGCTCTGCAGAGCCGGAATAGTAGCACTTCCTGTGTAGCTAAGCCACCATTTAACTGAACACTGACTCTGTTTGATTCTGGCTTTTAACAATTACCAACAGATGTCAGAATGCACAGAGTACGGTCAACACCTCACTTAGTCACAACCCTTTTAACCCACAAAACATGGGTTCCTTTGTGATGTGCTCTTCTCTCGCTCCGTCCCAGTTTTATTTTTAACCTCTTCTGCTCCCGCCTTCTTTTTACATTTTTTTTACTCCTCCTCTTGTCCCCATCGCTCTCCAGTGCTTTTTTTTCCCTTTTTTTTTTGCCCATTTCCCTGCCCCCTCCATGTCTCTCTCTCACTCCCTCTCCCCACATTCACTTTTGCCTTCTTGCTCTCTTTCTCTCCACACTCGTTCCTCTCCCTCCCGCTCTCCCAGCTGCCTGTGGTGTTGGCCGGCCTCCAGGAATGGGCAGATGGCTCTGTAATTGGGAATGCAGCGTGCACTCTCTCTCTCTCTCTCTCTCTCTCTCTCTCTCTCTCTCTCTCTCTCTCGCTCTCTCATACATACACACACACTGACTCTTGTCTCTCCCCCCTCCCCCCCCTCCCTGATACCTTCTCCCTCTCTTTCTATTTCCCATCTCCCTGCACGTCATACTGTTTAATCAAATTAAACAAGTAACCCTCAAAGCCCTGTATCGTCAGTCTTCAGAGCTTGAGTTCTTCATTTACACCAGAACCCTGGAATCCATGGAACCAATTAAATCAGACAGGATCCCTATCTGTGCCAAGTATAAATGACTCTGTGGTGTTTTCGCGTCTAGCAATTGTAACCTCCTGTTTCCTTGCTGAGTTTAGCACATCTGTATACGCTGGCTGTCTGTGATTTGCCAGATGTGATTTAACGTTATACATTGCTTTCTGCATACCATTCAGCCCACTCAGATCACTTTGAGGGGTGTGTGAGCAAGCATGTTTCTCTGTGAAGGAGTGTCTGTGGTAGCCCACGCAGCTATTTGGGATGTTTCTCTTGGGACAGCATGTGCTCTGCGTTCTGTATTCTGTGGCGAATGTTTCCTGATTCACATACAGATCGCCAGATCACTGTCCCAACAGATTTGCACCATGACACAACATTTGTGGCAGGTGGTTTTTTGGGGGTTTTTTTCTCCCCTTCTTCTTTCCCACTATTCCCCTGCCCTGCCCTTCATTACATAAGTGTGCAGACATCCAGATCCATATGGATTTGAGGTCTGTTCTCAAATGCCCATAATAAAAATCTCATCCTGTGATAATTTGGCTCGTGTTTGCAGGTCTATCCAGCAGCTCTCAGTGACGACTACAACCAGGAAAACGCAGGTTTCCCGTCTTCGAAAACCGGCAGTGTTTACCCTGGCACCATCTACATGCAAGGTGTGTGAAGTTTTCACTATAGAGTAACAATCTTTGGAAATATTTTTTAAATAATAATTATTGCCATTAGAATTTTTTATTTAAATGCAAAAAAAAAAAAAGAAGAATCTGAAATTGAAAGTTTTTTTGAATCATATTATCTAAGATTGAATTTCTTGGTTTTCAAAAAAGCAATAGGAAATCTGAAACTGAAGTAAGAGTATATGACTGGACACGTTTCGTTCCAGTGTTTCTACCTCATAATTGTTCACCTCATGCCACATTTGTATTCTTCAACAATTTTGTTTTCGATTATTGGGACCATGTGTTGGTGACCATGTGGAAAAAGGCGGGGATTCTGTTTTATTTTTTCACGTTTTTTAAGCTTTTTGATGTTTATTCTGGCTGTTTTATAGACAAAGTACACGATGTCATATGTAGGCCATTAGCTATTTATATGGGCTGTAAACATCTTGTTGGAATTTTTCTAACAAAGGCTTAAAAGTCAAGCCCCAAGTCCAGGCATGTTTTTGAAACCTGTTTCATTCTAGTTATGGCTGCAATAAATAATTGGTAGATCTTCTGGGCTTTCTATTCATTGCTCTTTGTTTACAAGAAGTGGTTATTCATTAGCAAAATAACATCCAGCATCTCAAAACCTACAGCAGACTCCTGTCCATATTTGATCCATCATAAGGTGCCCAGTGTAGAATCTTATCTTTTTGAGCATGTTTTGAAGTTTGTCGAGTTTGAAGAGATTCTTTCATGCTTTCTTTAAAAAAAATAATAATAATTTTGCAAGTACTGGCTGCTGTTAATCGAAATAAGAGACCAGACTATCGTCTTTTGTTAATAGAGGGTCTGCAGGACCCCTGGGCTCAGTCAGGTTATTCCTCCATGCCCCACCACCAGTCCGCCCCATTTGCTGCCATCAACCCTCAGGATCGCCTGGTGAGCTTTGCACATTTCTGTATTTCTATCAGTGTGAAGTGCATGTTTAATGATTGTAATTACAGGCCCTGCCACTATTATTTTAACTGTACTGTCAAATATGTTTAAATATAAGACATGAGAAATTTAAGCCCATGATGCATTCCTGAATCTCGCTATACAGTGTGCTATAGAGAGTGAGTAGCTCATTAGTTTTTTTTTTTCCACAGAAGAGACAGCCCCTGCCTCTGTCCCCTCCGTCCTACCCTCACCACGGCAGCGAAGTGAACGGTGGCTTCCAGTCCGCATACACGCCTCCCATCAATGGAACAGACGGGATCATGGGTAAGAAGGTCCCGTCCTCCTCCAGTCACACACTAATGATCAGTTGCATGTCATGCTCTTCCTGCCCACTGGCTTTAGGAAAGCTTAATATCACTCGTGTGAGCATGGTTTAAGCTCTGTTTTTTGCTCTGTCTATTCAGGCAATAGGGGTAGCGCAGCAGGAAGCTCAGGAGATGAAATTGGAAAAGCCCTTGCTTCAGTGAGTTACAATAGCCTGGATCTGGTCTTGGTTATCATCTGTCTGAGATTTGATCCAAAATTGCCCCAAAAGGGCTCTTTACTGAATCTCAGTTGAGCTCTGTCATTACGCTGGAATTACGTACATTACATCGTGTACCCCAGTGTGACCTTTAAATGTGCCACTTTCTTTTGCGTTGCTTAGATTTACCCTTCAGACAACAACGGGAGCAACTTCTCCTCCACTCCACCTACCCCGGTCGGCTCTCCTCAGAACATGGCAGGTTTGTGTACATCTGCATGAATGTTTTTTGTTGTTGTTTTTTTTTGTCTGAAGAGATGTGCTTGTTTGCTGCAGATCCTGTGGTGCCATCTGTTGGTTAAGAACTGTAATTACATTGGGGTTTTTTTTTTCAAAAAGCGAATACAGCTGTAAATGCAGTACAGTTATTAGACAAAACAAACATGTTTTTTTCCTATCAGAGTAATAAACTTCAAACATGAATAAATAACAAATAAAAGCCGCACATTTTGTCTGACCTACGTTTTCTCTGTCTAAATAAAATGGCTTCGATGGAGCTAAGGATGTTGCAATTTTTGATGTCATTTCATCTGAGGGAAAACGATATAGACTGTATAGAGTAGAGTGTATAGGTATATACATTGCCTCTGCAATGCTAGGCTACTTTTCAAAAAGAAAAAATCTTTTCTCTCTTCTGCAGTCTCTGCTTCCCAGTGGTCCAGAGGAT